>NC_041753.1:69761465-69841792 GCF_004115215.2 Ornithorhynchus anatinus
TCAGGGTGAAGGACTGGGGGGGGGGGGGGGGGGGGGGGAACAATGACGTCATCTCGGAGGCGGCCCCGCCCCGCGCGTGCGCACTGGCTCTCCCCCGTCTCTCCCTGTCTCTCAGTCTTGTCTCTCTCCCTCTGTCTCTCCCTCCCACCCTGTCTCTCAATCTCTGTCTCTCTCCCTGTCTCTGAGTCTCTCTCCCTCTCTCAGTCTCGTGTCTCTCTCCCTGTCTCTGAGTCTCTCCCTCCCACTCTGTCTGTCTCTCTCCCTGTCTCTCAGTCTCTGTCTCTCTCCCTGTCTCACCTCTCTCAATCTCTGTCTCTCTCCCTGTCTCTCAGTCTCTGTCAGCCTCCCACTCTCTGTCTCTCTCCCTGTCTCTCAGTCTCTGTCAGCCCTCCACTGTCTCTCAGTCTCTGTCTCTCTCCCTGTCTCTCAGTCTCTGTCAGCCTCCCACTCTGTCTCTGTCCCCCTCCCTGTCTCTCAGTCTCCCTCTCTCTCTGTCTCTCTCCTTGTCTCTCAGTCTCTGTCTCCCTCTCTCCCTGTCTCTCAGTCTCTGTCAGCCTCCCACTCTGTCTCTCTCCCTGTCTCTCAGTCTCTGTCTCTCTCCCTGTCTCTGTCTCACCTCTCTCAATCTCTGTCTCTCTCCCTGTCTCTCAGTCTCTGTCAGCCTCCCACTCTGTCTCTGTCTCTCTCCCTGTCGCTCAGTCTCTGTCAGGCCCCCACTGTCTCTCAGTCTCTGTCTCTCTCCCTGTCTCTCAGTCTCTGTCTCTCTCCTTGTCTCTCAGTCTCTGTCAGCCTCCCACTCTGTCTCTCTCCCTGTCTCTGTCTCAGCTCTCTCAATCTCTGTCTCTCTCCTTGTCTCTCAGTCTCTGTCAGCCTCCCACTCTGTCTCTGTCTCTCTCCCTGTCGCTCAGTCTCTGTCAGGCCCCCACTGTCTCTCAGTCTCTGTCTCTCTCCCTGTCTCTCAGTTTCTGTCTCCCTCTCTCTGTCTCTCTCCCTGTCGCTCAGTCTCTGTCAGCCTCCCACTCTGTCTCTGTCTCTCTCCCTGTCTCTCAGTCTCTGTCTCCCTCTGTCTCTGTCTCACCTCTCTCAATCTCTATCTCTCCCTGTCTCTCAGTCTCTGTCTCTCTCCTTGTCTCTCAGTCTCTGTCAGCCTCCCACTCTGTCTCTCTCCCTGTCTCTGTCTCACCTCTCTCAATCTCTGTCTCTCTGTCTCTCTCCTTGTCTCTCAGTCTCTGTCAGCCTCCCACTCTGTCTCTCTCCCTGTCTCTCAGTCTCTATCAGCCTCCCTCCCCGTCTCTCAGTCTCTGTCAGCCCCCGGTCTCTGTCTCTCCCTCCCCATCTCAGGCTCCCACTGTCTCTGTCTCTCTCTGGATCTCTCTGAATGTCTCTCTCCATCTCTCTTTGACTCCATCTCTGTCTCCGCCTCCATCTCTGTCTCTCCCTGTGTCTCTCTCCATCTCTCTCTCTGTCTCCCGCTCTTTAGCTTCATCTCTGTCTGTCTCTCGCTGTCTCTCCCAGTCTCTCTATCTCTCTCTGTCTCCCACTCTTTGGCTCTGTCTCTCCCAGTCTATCTCTCTGTCTCCCGCTCTTTGGCTCCGTCTCTGTCTCTCTCCGTCTCTGTCTCCCCCTCTTTGGCTCCGTCTCTGTCTCTCCCTCTGTCTCTCTCCATCTCTCTCTATCTCTGTCTCCCCCTCTTTGGCTCCGTCTCTGTCTCTCTCCGTCTCTCTCTGTCTCTGTCTCCCGCTCTTTGGCTCCGTCTCTGTCTGTCTCCCACTCTTTGGCTCCATCTCTGTCTCAGTCTCTCCCTTTGTCTGTCTCTCTCTATCTCTGTCTTCTGTTCTTTGGCTTGGTCTCAGTCTCTCCCTCTGTCTCTCTGTCTCTATCTCTGTCCCTCGCTCTGTCTCCCCCTCTTTGGCTCCGTCTCTGTCTCCCTCTGTCCCTCTCCATCTCTCTCTCTCTCTCTCTGTCTCCCGCTCTTTGCCTCTTTGTCTCTCGCTCTGTCTCTCTCAATCTCTGTCTCCCGCTCTTTGCCTCTGTCTCTTGCTCTGTCTCTCCCAGTCTCTCTCTGTTTCTCTTTGTCTCCCACTCTTTGGCTCCATCTCTGTCTCACCCTCTGTCTCTCTCAGTCTCTCTCTATCTCTGTCCCTCGCTGTTCGGCTCCATCTCTGTCTCTCCCTCTGTCTCTATCTCTGTCTCTCCCAGTCTCTCTCTTTCTCTGTCTCCCACTCTCTGGCTCCATCTCTGTCTCTCGCTATGTCTCTCCCAGTCGCTCCCTATCTCTGTCCCCCACCTCTTTGGCTCCGTCTCTGTCTCTCCCTGTCTCTCTGTCTCCCCCTCTTTGGCTCCGTCTCTCTCTCCCTCTGTCTCTATCTCTGTCTCCCGCTCTTTGGCCCCGTCTCTGTCTCAGTCTCTCCGTCTCTCCCACTGCTCTATCTCTATCTCCCGCTCTTTGGCCCCGTCTCTGTCTCAGTCTCTCCCTGTCTCTCTCTATCTCTGTCCCCCACCTCCGTCTCTGTCTCTCGCTCTGTCTCCCGCTCTCTGTCTCAGTCTCTCGCTCTGTCTCTCCCAGTCTCTATCTCGTCTCCCGTTCTTTGGCTCCGTCTCTGTCTCTCCCTCCGTCTCTATCTCTGTCTCCCGCTCTTTGGCTCCGTCTCTGTCTCTCCCTCTGTCTCTCTCCGTCTCTATCTCTCCATCTCCGCTCCGTCTCTGTCTCGCACTCAGTCTCTCCCTGTCTCCATCTGTCTCAGACTCTCTGTCCATCTCTCTGTCTCTCGCTCTTTGTCTCCGTCTCTCCCCGTCTCCCGGCCAGCCGCTTGTGGGCAGGGAATGGGTCCGTATCTTGTCCGCTCTCCTCTCCCAAGCGCTCAGTCCAGTGCCCTGCCCGCAGGAAGCGCTCAGTAAATACCACTGATTGAATGACAACGTCTCTCTCCCCCCCCCACGCTGTCAGCTCCTTGTGGGCAGGGAATGTGTCTGTTCTGTTGTTCCGTTGTGCTCTCCCGAGCGCTCGGTACAGTGCCCTGCACCCAGTAAGCGCTCAGTAAATACCACCGATTGATAGATGTCTCCCTCCCCACCCTGCGGAGTGTCAGCTCACTGTGGGCAAGGGATGTGTCGGCTTACCGTTGCGTCATCCTCTCCCGGGCGCTCAGTACAGTGCCCTGCACCCAGTAAGCGCTCAGTAAATACCACAGATCGCCGGACAGCGTCTGCCTCCCCCCCACCTACACTGCCGGCTCGTTGTGGGCAGGGAAGGCGTCCTCTGTTGTAGTGTCCTCTCCGGAGCGCTCAGTCCATACGACCGGCTGATGGGGGGGGGGGGGGGGAGTGTGATGGGCGCTCACCTTTAATTTCTTGTTGACCTTGCAGCAGTATCTGTACACCATCGCCAGGTTCAGGGGTCCGAAGTCGGCGTAGAAGCTGCGAAAATCCCGCGGAACAGATGGGGATAATAACGGGGGTCTGAGCGAGGCGCTCACTCTGTGCCGGGCACTGTACTGAACGCTTGGGGGGGGGGTGAAACCGGGGGGAGACCCTGAGCCTCCCCCGTTGTTGGGCCGCGACGGTCCCTGCCCGTGGCGGTGCTCTGCACCCAGGAAGCGCTCAATAAAGACGATGGAATAATGATGGTATTTGATAAGCGCTTACTATGTGCCAAGCACTGTTCTAAGTGCTCGGGGGGGGTGCAGGGATGCAAGGTGATCAGGTTGTCCCCCGTGGGGCTCCCGGTCTCCATCCCCATTCGACAGAGGAGGAAACTGAGGCCCAGAGAAGGGAAGTGACTGGCCCAAGGTCACCCAGCTGACAAGGGGCGGAGGCGGGATTAGAACCCACGACCCCTGACGCCCGGGCTCTTGCCACTGAGCCACGCTGCTTCTCCAAGCACGGGGGACAACCCGATTTCTCTGTACCTCCCCCGGCGCTTAGAACAGTGCTTTGCACAGAGTAGGCGCTCAGCAGATCCCATCATCGTTATTATCATCGTCGTCGTCTAGGCGCCCCGGCCCCCACGCGTCCCGAGGGAGGCGGAATCGACTTCCTTTGTCTTTGGGGAGCGGGGTCGGGCCGGGGCGGCGCTGGGAGGGATCGCGGGGGGGGGACTCACTTCTCGTAGACCAGCTCGTCGTCGATGCAGAAGTAGTGCGCGCTGGCCGAGGCCTTGGGCTTCTGGCCCAGGATGGCGAAGCCCAGGCGATCTGCAAGGGAGAGAGGCGTCGGCCGGGACCCCCCCCCCCCCCCCGCAAGCCTCCCGCGATCCTTCGCGGGGCCGGGCATCGCGGGAAAGGCCCCGGCTTTCTCTCTTGGACCTATTATTAGGGGCAATAATGATGACGATGATGATGATTACTATTAAGGGAGAGGAAAGACGGGCCTTGGGGGCAGCCTGCCGCCTCCCGTGATCCTCTGCGGGACGTGTCAGCCCGGGAAAGGTCCGGCCTTTCTTCCGTGGGCCTACGGACACGGGGGCAACGACGATTATTATCGTTATTATTATTATTACTACTATTAAGGGAGAGGGAAGACGGGCCTTGGGGGCAGCCTGGGGCCTCCCAGGACGCTTTGCAGGATATGTCTTCCCGGGAAAGGTCCGGCTTCTCTTCCGTGGGCCTACGGACATGGGGCAACGATGATTATTATTATTATCATTATTATTATTATTATCGTCATCAGAGAGGGCAGACGGGGGCCTCCCAAGATCCTTTGCGGCTTTTCCGCTCGGGCCTACAGACACAGGGGAGGTGATGATTACTATTATTATTGTCATTACTATTATTATTCTTACTAGTATGGGGGGGGGCAAAGGGGTGGAGGCGGGGCTAAGGGCGAGGGAGCCAATCAGGAAGCGGAAGGGGGGGGGGGGCTAAAGGCAAGGGAGCCAATCAGGAAGGGGGAAGGGCAGAGGAGTGGGGCGGGGCTAAGGGCGAGGGAGCCAATCAGGAAGGGGGAAGGGCAGAGGAGGGAGGGGCGGGGCTATGGGGGAGGGGCCGGAAGTGAAGGGGCGGGGCCGTGAGGGGCGGGGCTAAGGGGGAGGGAGCCAATCAGGACGAGGGGAGGGCAGAGCGAGGGGGCGGGGCCGGGAGGAAGAAGGAGGGGACCGGAGTGACGTCACGGAAGGGGCGGGGCTAAAGAGGTGGAGTGACGTAATGAAGGGGCGGGACCGGGGAGGGAACGAAAGGGGCGGGGCTACGACTGAGGGGGCGGGACAGTGAGGGATGTAACAGAAAGGGGCGGGGCTAGTGACTGAAGGGGCGGGGCTAAAGGGCGGGGCGTGACGTGACTGAAGGGGGCGGGGTTCAGGCTGAGAGGAGGAGCTAAAGGGGCGGGCAGGGAGTGACGCAGCTGAAGGGGGCGGGGCTAAGGCAGAGGGGGGCGTAGGGGCGGGGCAGGGAGTGACGTAGCTAAATGGGGCGGGGCTAAGGCGGAGGGGCGGAGCTAAAGGGGCGGGACTGGGAGTGAGGGGGCGGGGCAGGGAGTGACGTGACTGAAAGAGGCGGGGCTAAGGCGGATGGGAGGTGCTAAAGGGGCGGGGCTAGGAGTGGGGGCGAGACAGGGAGGGTCGTAACGGAAGGGGGCGGGGCTAATGTGAGGGGAGGGGCTGAAGGGGCGGGGTTAATGTGAGGGGAGGAGCTAAAGGGGAGAGGCTATGAGTGAGGGGCGGGGTCAGGTGTGACGTAGGAGAAGGGGGCGGGGCTACTGTCGAGGGGAGGTGCTAAAGGGGCGGAGCTAGGAGTGAGGGGGCGGGAGTGACATAACGGAAGGGGCGGGGCTAAGGCGGAGGGGAGGAGCTGAAGGGGCGGGGCTAGTAATGAGGGGCGGGGCAGGGAGTGACGTCATGAGGGCGGGGCTAACGGGGCGGGCGTGACGTAGCCAAAGGGGGCGGGGCTAAGGCGGATGGGAGGAGCTGAAAGGGGCGGGGGCTAGGAATGAGGGGGCGGGGCAGGGAGCGACGTCCTGAGGGCGGGGCTAATGGGGTGGGGCGTGACGTAGCTAAAGGGGGCGGGGCTAAGGCTGAGAGGCGGCGCTACCGGGGAGGGGCTAGGAGTGAGGGGGCGGGGCAGGGAGTGACGTAATGACGGGGCGGGGCCACTGCGCAGGGGAGGAGCTAAAGGGGCGGGACAGGGAGTGACGTAACGGATGGGAGGAGCTAACGGGGCGGGGCAGGGAGTGAGGGGCGGGGCAGGGGCGACATAATTAAAGGGGCGTGGCCATAGGGGGTGTGTCGGGAGTGGCGAGCCTAAAGGGGGCGGGGCAGTGAGTGAGGGAACCGAAGAGGCGGGGCTAAAGGGGGCGGGGCGAGGAGTTGGAGGGCGGGGCCTGGAGTGACGTAGTGAAGGGGGCGGGGCCAAAGGGGGTGGCTAGGGGAGTGACGTAGTTGGGGGCGGGGCTAAGGGGGGCGCGTTCGGGTTCTGACCGGTGACGCTGACGGAGAAGTCGGGCCTGCGGGTCCGCGGGTCGGGGCGGCTCTTCTTGGCGGGCAGCGCGGGGCCGCGTCCGGCCCGGACACGCTCGCTCCGCCGCTTCATGGCGGACGCTTGGGGTCCCGGTCCGGGGGGCCCCTCCCCCTCCCTCCCTCCCTCCCCCAGCCCGGGGGGGCGGGGCCGGGACAACGGTCGCCCGCGCGGCCCCGCAGCCCGCAGCGACGCCGGGCCCCGCCCCCCTCAGGCGGGGGCTGCTGCGCACGCGCGGCGCGGGGAGGGCGTGGTCGGGGGCGGGGTTAAGGGGCTCCCAAGCGCGACGGGCGTCGGGGGCTGCTGCGCACGCGCGACAAATTGAGGTGGGCGGGGCTAATGGCCTTCCGCGCCTTCCGATTGGACGCAGCGACGCCGGGCCCCACCCTCTGGAGGCGGAACTATCGCGCACGCGCGGAGCACCGAGGTGGGCGGGGGCCAGTGCCCCTCCACGCCTTCCCATAGGACCCCGCCCAGCCGGACCCCGCCCTCCTCGGGCTGGGCTACTGCGCACGCGCGGAGCCTCCAGGTGGGCGGGGGCGAATGGCTTTCCGCGCCTTCCTATTGGACGCAGCGGCGCCGGGCCCCGCCCCCCTGAAGCGGAGGGCTATTGCGCACGCGCGGCGAGGGGGGAGGTGCGGCCGCTCCCACACTGCGCATGCGCGCCTCCCCGAGAGGGGCGCTCTCCTATAGGCCGCACTGACTCCCCTTCCCGCCCGACCGAGGCGGGAAGAGCCGCGCGCATGCGCACAGCCCCAGAGGGCGGGGCTAATGGCCGGCCAGGCGCTCCCATAGGCCTCAGCGACGGCGGGCCCTGCCGGACTGAGGAAGGAGGGCGGCTGCGCGCATGCGCGCAGCTTTATTCACTCATTCATCCATTCATTCATTCATCAATTCATTAATTCAATTAAAGAATAATAATGACGGCATTTGTGAGGCGCTGACTCTGTGCCAAGCACTGTCCTAAGCGCTGGGGGTGATCCAAGGTCATCAGGTTGGCCCCCACGGGCTTCATCCCCCCTGTGACAGAGGAGGGAAACTGAGGCCCAGAGAAGTGATGTGACTTGCCCAAGGTCACACAGCTGACAAATAATAATAATAATGATGGTGTTGAAGCGCTTCCTCTGTGCCGAGCACTTTTCTAAGCGCTGGGGGAGAGACAAGGTCATCAGGTTGTCCCCCAAGGGGCGTCCGGGCTTCATCCCCATTTGACAGAGGAGGAAACTGAGGCCCAGAGAAGGGAAGGGACTGGCCCAAGGTCACCCAGCAGACAAGGGGCAGAGTCGGGATTAGAACCCAGGTCCTCTGAGTCCCAACCCCGGCCTCTTTCCCCTACAGCACACTGTTGGACTCTCCCCGGCGCTCAGTACAGCGCTCTGCACCCAGGAAGCGCTCAATAAATATGATTGAATGAACGTCAGCCTCCTCCTCTACATTGTCAGCTCTTGGCAGGCAGGGAATGTCACTGTTTAGTGTTGTATTGGACTCCTCCAGGCGCTCAGTACAGCGCTCCGCACCCAGGAAGCGCTCAGTAAATACGATTGAATGAACGTCTGACTCCCCCTCTACATTGTCAGCTCATGGCAGGCAGGGAATGTCACTGTTTAGTGTTGTATTGGACTCCTCCAGGCGCTCAGCACAGCGCTCCGCACCCAGGAAGCGCTCAATAAATACGATTGAATGAACGTCAGTCTCCCCCTCTAGATTATCAGCTCATGGCGGGCAGGGGATGTCACTGTTTAGTGTTGTATTGGACTCCTCCAGGCGCTCAGCACAGCGCTCCGCACCCAGGAAGCGCTCAATAAATACGATTGAATGAACGTCAGTCTCCCCCTCTAGATTATCAGCTCATGGCAGGCAGGGGATGTCACTGTTTAGTGTTGTATTGGACTCCTCCAGGCGCTCAGCACAGCGCTCCGCACCCAGGAAGCGCTCAATAAATACGATTGAATGAACGTCAGTCTCCCCCTCTAGATTATCAGCTCATGGCGGGCAGGGGATGTCACTGTTTAGTGTTGTATTGGACTCCTCCAGGCGCTCAGCACAGCGCTCAGCACCCAGGAAGCGCTCAATCCATATGATTGAATGAATCAATCAAGGAATGAAAGGGCGCTTAGGTCCAACTCTGTAATTAATTTCTTTCCATCAATGTCTGTCTCCCCACCTCTAGACTGTCAGCCCGTGGTGGGCAGGGAATGTGCCTGTTTCTCGTCCTATCGTCCTCTCCCCAGCGTTTAGCACAGTGCTCTGCACACAGTGAGCACCCCAAAGATACAACCGACGGAAGAAATGAATGAAAATCATCCTCTCCCACACATTTAATCCAGTGCTCTGCACACAGTAAGCGCTCAGTATGACTGACGGGACGTACACAAGGGAAGGGACTCGTCCAAGGTCACCCAGCAGACACGTGGCAGAGGCGGGATTCGAACCCAGGTCCTCCGACTCCCCGCCCCGGCCTCTTTCCACTAGGCCGCCCTGCTTCTCTAAGACGAGGGAAGTGACTTATCCAGGGTCACCCAGCAGACACGTGACGGAGCCGGGATTAGAACCCAGGTCCTCCGGCGGCTCCCAACCCTGGTCTCTTGGCACATAGTAAGCGCTTAATAAATACCATTATTATTATTATTATTATTATTCTCTGGGCCTCAGTTCCCTCCCTCCTGTGCCCCCTAAGGGCACAAGGGCTAAGCAGAGATAATTCGAATTATCTGCAAAGCAATAAGTAATAACAATAAGAAATGACAACCAATTAAATGAGTAAATAATAATAACTAATAAAGTAATAATCGGCATCATCTTCATGATGGTCTTTGATAAGCGCTTATTAAGTGCCGAGCACTGTTCTAAACGCTGGGGGAGAGACAAGGGCATCAGGTTGTCCCCCGTGGGGCTCCCGGTCTTCATCCCCGTTTGACAGAGGAGGAAACTGAGGCCCGGAGAATAATAATGATGATGATGATGGTATTTGTTAAGCGCTTACTATGTGCCGAGCGCTGTGCTAAGCGCTGGGGTAGATCCAAGGTCATGGGGTTGTCCCCCGTGGGGGTCCCGGTCCCCATCCCCATTGGACAGAGGAGGAAACTGAGGCCCGGAGAAGTGACTTGACTTCCCCAAAGTCACCCAGCTGACAAGCGACAGAGGCTGGATTAGAACCCATGACCTCCGACTCCCAGGCCCGGGCTTTTCCCACTCAGCCCCGCTGCTTCTCCTATTGTTTTTGCAATAGCAATAATGATAAAGAAATCATAATTAAGAATGAAGCAAAAACGGTCAAAATAAGAATAATCGATAAGGGAGCATGGACTCAATCAGACACTGAATTTCACTCTCTGCCAAGCACTAATAATAATACTTATACTATATACTAATATACTAATATACTACTAATATACTAATATTATACTAATAATATAGTATATAATATATAATATATTATAATATATATAAACTACATATTATATATATACTATATAAACTATTTATACTATATATATACTATATATAACTATTTATACTATATAAACTATATATTATAAACTATAATATATAATAATATACTAATAATACTAATAAAAATACTTTGGTATTTAATAAGCCCGTCGTGGGGCAGGGATGGCCTCTGTCTGGTGTCCAGTTGTCCATTCCAAGCGCTTAGCACAGTGCTCTGCACGCAGTAAGCGCTCAATAAATACTATTGAATGGCTAATAATCCTAATAATTCCAATAATAATCCTAATAATCCTAATAATGGCCATATGAGAGGAGGAGGGTGGAGGGCGCCGCTAGATGGCGCTGTTTGCTCGGCCTGCTTTTCTATCTCTATGGGTGGGGGGAAGAAATACCGCTATTATTAATAATATTAATAATAATAATAATGGTCTTGGCTAAGCTCTTACTATGTGCCGAGCACTGTTCTAAGCGCTGGAGGAGATCCAAGGTCACCAGGTTGTTCCCCGGGGGGCTCAGGGTCTTCATCCCCATTCGACAGATGAGGTCACTGAGGCAGAGAGAATGATGATGGTGATAATAATAATAATGATAATAATGATAATAATAATGATGTTGGTCTTTGTTAAGCTCTTACTATGTGCCGAGCACTGTTCAAAGCGCTGGAGGAGATCCAAGGTCACCAGGTTGTCCCCCGGGGGGGACTCAGGGTCTTCATCCCCATTCGACAGATGAGGTCACTGAGGCAGAGAGAATGATGATGGTAATAATTATAATAACAATAATGGTATTTATTAAGCGCTTACTATGTGCCGAGCACTGTTCTAAGCGCTGGAGGAGATCCAAGGTCACCAAGTTGAACCCCGGGGGGACTCAGGGTCTTCAGCCCCATTCGACAGATGAGGTCACTGAGGCACAGAGAATAATGATGGTAATAATAATAATAATAATGGTATTTATTAAGCGCTTACTATGTGCCGAGCACTGTTCTAAGCCTGGAGGAGATCCAAGGTCACCAGGTTATCCCCCGGGGTGCTCAGGGTCAACATCCCCATTTGACAGATGAGGTCACTGAGGTAGAGAGAATAATGATGGTAATAATAATAATGATAATAATAATAATAATAATGGTATTTGTTAAGTGCTTACTAAGTGCCAAGCACTGTTCTAAGTGCGGGAGGAGATACAAAGTCATGGGGTCATCCCCTACGGGGCTCCTGGTCTCCATCCCCATTTGACAGAGGAGGGAACTGAGGCCCAGAGAATAATAATATTAATAATAATGATGATGATGGTATTTGTTGAGCGCTTACTATGTGCCAAGCACTGTTCTAAGCGCTGAGGGAGAGACAGGGTCATCGGGTGGTCCCCCGGGGGGCTCCCGGTCTCCATCCCCATTTGACAGAGGAGGGAACTGAGGCCCAGGGAATAATAATATTAATAATGATGATGATGGTATTTGTTGAGCGCTTATTATGTGCCAAGCACTGTTCTAAGCGCTGGGGGAGAGACCAGGTCATCGGGTCGTCCCCCGGGGGGCTCCCAGTGACCCAACCCAGACCTTCCAAGCCCCCTGACTGTCCCCACATGACCCAGCACAGACCATCCCACACCCCTGCCTCTCCCCTGTCCATCTCGGCGCTCAGTACAGTGCCTGGCACATAGTAAGCGCTGAACAAATAGCATTATTCTCGTTATTATCATCTACAATCATCATTATCATCATCAGTGTCCCAGCATGGACTTTCCAACCCCCCCATGACTGTCCCCTGTCCATCCCCGACTGTCCCCCCGTGACCCAGCCCCGACCTTCAGACCCCCCTGCCTCTCCCCTGTCCATCGCAGCGCTCAGTACAGTGCCTGGCACATAGTAAGCGCTGAACCAATAGCATTATTCTCCTTTCTGACCGTCCCCGGTGACCCGGCACGGCCCGTCCGGCCCTGCCCGCGCCCCCGCGAGCCAGCACGGAGGGATCTTTGGTGCGCAGGCCGAGGCACGTTCAGTACATGACCCATCCCCGGGCCGGGACATTTGGTGAACGTGACCGTGTGCGGGGGAAATCTGTCAGCGAAGCTCAGGCCTCCTCCGTCCCGCCCGGTCGCCTCTAAAAATACCCCCGGCTCCGGTTACCCTCCCGGCCCGGGCCAGCTGCCGCCGGGGCACCCAGAGGTCATGGGTTCTAATCCCGCCTCCGCCCCTTGTCTGCTGGGTGACCTTGGCCTAGTCCCTTCCCTCCTCCGGGCCTCAGTTTCCTCCTCCGTCCAAGGGGGATGAAGGCCGGGAGCCCCACGGGGGGACAACCCCATGACCTTGGATCTCCCCCAGCGCTTAGAACAGTGCAGGGCACATAGTAAGCGCTTAACAAACACCATCGTCATCATTATTATTATGCTCCGGGCCTCAGTTTCCTCCTCTGTCAAATGGGATGAAGACCGTGAGCCCCACGGGGAACCACCCGATGACCTTGTCTTTCCCCCAGCGCTTAGAACAGTGCAGGGCACATAGTAAGCGCTTAAGCGACACCATCATTATTATTATTCTTTTCTGGGCCTCAGTTTCCTCCTCCGTCCAATGGGGATGAAGACCGGGAGCCCCCACGGGGGCCGACCCGATGACCTCAGGTCTCCCCCGGCGCTTAGAGCAGTGCTCGGCACATAGTCAGCGCTTAACTATTATTATTAGCCGTATTATCAGTAGTATTATTAGCGTGGGCGCGCTTCGCTCGGCCGATCCATCGATGCTCTCATCGACCGCTATTATTTGTCGCCGAAGCGCTTAGGCCAGTGCTCTGCACCTAGTAAGCGCCCCTGAAGGAGTGAATGAATGAGCACTGAGGCCGCGGGGGCTCAGTGGCAAGAGCCCGGGCTTGGGAGCCAGAGGTTACGGGTTCGAATGCCGCCTCTGCCACCTGTCAGCTGGGGGACGGTGGGCCAATCGCTTCCTTTTTCTGGGCCTCAGTGGCCTCATCTGCAAAATGGGGACGAAGACCGGGAGCCTCACGTGGCACAACCGATGACCCCGCCTCTCCCCCAGCGCTTAGAACGGTGTCGGGCACGTAGTGAGCACTGAACTTAGGCGCTGACTATGTGCCCAACCCTGTCCTAAGCGCTGGGGGGAGAGACAGCTCAAGGGCAAGAGAGGGAGATGGATACGAACAATCAGTTAAGGGGAGTCAGCGAGCCTGTGCCTCAGTTTCCCCTCCTTCCTGTCCGGGAGGGGGCGCTGTGACTCCTGCCCTGACCAGGAGGGGGCGCTGTGCCTCAGTTTCCCCTCCCTGCCAGGAAGGGGGCGCTGTGACTCCTGCCCTGACCAGGAGGGGGCGCTGTGCCTCAGTTTTCCCTCCGTCCTGTCCGGGAGGGGGCGCTGTGCCTCAGTTTCCCTCCCTTCCTGTCCGCGAAGGGGGCGCTGTGACTCTTTCCCTGTCCAGGAGGGGGCGCCGTGACTCAGTTTCCCCCCTTCCCTGTCCGTGAGGGGACGCCGTGACTCCCGCTCTGTCCAGGAGGGGGCGCCGTGACTCAGTTTCCCCCCTTCCCTGTCCGTGAGGGGACGCCGTGACTCCCGCTCTGTCCAGGAGGGGGCGCTGTGCCTCAGTTTCTCCTCCCTCCCATGGAGGGGGCGCTGTGCCTCAGTTTCCCCTCCCTCTTATCCGGGCCCCGCCCTGGATGGGGGCGCTGTGACTCCCTTTTCCTCCCGTCGTGCCGCCGAAGGGGACGCGGTGCCTCAGTTTCCCCTCCCTCCCTGTCCGCGAGGGGCCGCCGTGCCTCAGTTTCCCCTCCGTCCCCGCCCGGGCGCGTCCAGGAGGGGGCGCCGTGGCTCACTTGCGGCGGGCGCTCGTGGCGCTCGATCCTCTTTTCCCAGAAGCCCTTGAGGCCGGCGGCGGGCGGCTCGTCACCTCATTGGACGAGAGAGGAAGCGCTGGCCACGCCCACCGTCCTGCTGGCCAATCCGGAGAGACCTGCCCCTCCCCCCTCCCCCTACCGACCGAGCAGCCCGAGGAGGCCCCGCGTTGCCAGGGCAACAGGGGAAGGTCGCGAGGCGAGGCTCGTCGTCTGATTGGACGAGAGAGGAGGGTCCGGCCACGCCCACCGCCCGGCTGGCCAATCCGGAAAGACCCGCCCCTCCCCCCTCGACGACCGAGCAGCCCGAGGAGGCCCCGCGTTGCCAGGGCAACAGGGGAAGGTCGCGAGGCGAGGCTCGTCGTCTGATTGGACGAGAGAGGAGGGTCCGGCCACGCCCACCGCCCGGCTGGCCAATCCGGAAAGACCCGCCCCTCCCCCCTCGACGACCGAGCAGCCCGAGGAGGCCCCGCGTTGCCAGGGCAACAGGGGAAGGTCGCGAGGCGAGGCTCGTCGTCTGATTGGACGAGAGAGGAGGGTCTGGCCACGCCCATCGCCCGGCCGGCCAATCCGGAAAGACCCGTCCCTTCCCCCTCGACGACCGAGCAGCCCGAGTTGGTGCCGCGTTGCCAGGGCAACAGGGGAAGGGCGCGAGGCGAGGCTCGTCATCTGATTGGACGAGAGAAGAGGCGCTGGCCACGCCCACCAGCCGACCGACCAATCCGGAGAAACCTTCCCCTTCCCCTCCTCCCACGTGACCGAGCAGCCCGAGGATGCTCCGCGTTGCCCTGGCAACAGTGTCGCGCTCCCCCTCCGGTAATCAATTGATCATTCATTCGTTCGTTCATTCATTCATTCGTTCATTCATTCACTCGTTCATTCATTCATTCGTTCATTCATTCACTCGTTCATTCATTCATTCGTTCATTCATTAATTCGTTCATTCGTTCGTTCATTCATTCATTCATTCGTTCGTTCATTCATTCATTCATTCATTCTTTCGTTCATTCATTCATTCATTCCGTTGTATTTATTGAGCCCTTAACTGTGTGCAAGTGGTGCTACTTGTTGAGCGCTCACTGTGTGCAGAGCGCTGTACTAAGCGCTGGGGAGAGTCCAATACATCACCAAACAGACCCATTCCCTGCCCACAAGGAGCTGTCAGTCTAGAGAGGGAGACAGATTTCATCTGTCAATCAATCTGAGGTACTTACTGAGCACCTCCTGGGTGCAGAGTGCTGTACTAAGCGCTGGGGAGAGTCCACTACATCACCAAACAGACCCGTTCCCTGCCCACAACGAGCTGTCGGTCTAGATGTCATCTGTCAATCAATCCGAGGTATTTATTGGGCGCCTCCTGGGTGTAGAGTGCTGTACTAAGCGCTGGGGAGAGTTCAATACATCACCAAACAGACCCATTCCCTGCCCACAGCGAGCTGTGGGTCAAGAGGGGGAGACAGATTTCATCCATCAATCAATCCGAGGTATTTATTGGGCGCTTCCTGGGTGCGGAGCACTGCACTAAGCACTGGGGAGAGGAGAAGAGAAGAGGATTGGTAATAATAAGACGTTCTCGGCCCACAGGGAGTTCACCGAAGGCGACACAGACATTATGACTCCGTCAGTGGTACGTACTGAGAACTTACTCTGTGCAGAGCGCTGTGCTAAGCGCTCGGGACGGAAGAAGAGTTGCTAGGCCCGTTCCCTGCCCCCAGCGAGCTTTCCGTCTGGAGGGGAAGACAGATGGGGAGGATGGATGGTTGCATGGATGGGTGGATGGAAGCGCTTAGTACAGTGCTCTGCACACAGTAAGCGCTCAATAAATATGATTGAATGAATGGATGGATGGATGGACGGATGGTCGGATGGGTGGATGGATGGATGGATGAATGGGTGGATGATTGGATGGTTGGATGGCTGCATGGATGGGTGGATGGAAACGCTTAGTCTAGTGCTCTGCACACAGTAAGTGCTCAATAAATACGATTGAATGAATGGATGGATGGATGGATGGATGGATGGAGGGAGGGAGGGAGGAAGGGAGGGATGAATGGGTGGATGATTGGATAGGTGGATGGATGGTCGGATGGGTGGGTGAGTGGATGGTTGCATGGATGGGTGGATGGAAACGCTTAGTCCAGTGCTCTGCACACAGTAAGCGCTCAATAAATAAAATTGAATGAATGAATGAATGAATGAATGGGCGGTTGGATGGATGGATGGATGGATGGATGGATGGATGGATGGATGGATGGATGGAAGGGTGGGTGGATGGTTGCATGGATGGGTGGATGGAAGTGCTTAGTCCAGTGCTCTGCACACAGTAAGCGCTCAATAAATACGAATGAATGAATGAATGAATGAATGAATGCATGGGCAGATGGATGGATGGATGGATGGATGGATGGATGGATGGATGGATGGATGGATGGATGGATGGATGGGTGGATGGGTGGGTGGGTGGATGGTTGCATGGATGGGTGGACGGAAGCGCTTAGCACAATGCTCTGCACACAGTAAGCGCTCAATAAGCGTGGCTCAGTGGAAAGAGCACGGGCTTTGGAGTCAGGGCTCGTGAGTTCGAATCCCAGCTCTGCCGCTTGTCGGCTGTGTGACTGTGGGCAAGTCACTTCACTTCTCTGTGCCTCAGTTCCCTCATCTGTAAAATGGGGATTAAGACTGTGAGCCCCACGTGGGACAAGCTGATTCCCCTCTGTCTATCCCAGCGCTTAGAACGGTGCTCGGCACATAGTAAGCGCTTAACAAATACCAACATTATTATAAATACAATTGAATGACTGGCCGGATGGATGGTCCCAGCGCGGGAAGGGGATCCCCAAATCAGGGCCGGCTCTGTCCCCGACGCGCGGCTGAAAGGGTGATAATGATAATCATGTGTTCGTGAAGCGCCGACTACGCGCCGAGCACTGTCCTAAGCGCTGGGGGCATCCGAGGTCATCGGGTCGCCCCCCGGGGGGCTCCCGGTCTCCGTCCCCATTGGACAGAGGAGGAAACTGAGGCCCGGGGGAGTGACCGGCTCAAGGTCCCCCAGCGGCGGGGCCGTGACCTCTGACCCCCAAGCGCGGCCTCTTGCCCCTAAGCCACCCCGCTTCTCCGTTAAGCGCTTAGCACAGCGCTCCGCGCGCCGTTAGGGCTCGATGAAGACGGTCGAATGAAATCCCGAAAGGCCAGAAGCCCCGTTAGGAGTCGGAGCGTTCGAAAGACGCCAAGGTGTCGATTCTCCCTTCAGGCCTACCTACTGAGCGCTTACCGTCGGCGGAGCGCTGTGCTAAGCGGGAGTAAGGCACCGAGCGGACGGTCAGAGATTTCAGGCAGGCGACCATTTGCCGAGATTAAATCGTCGCAAAATAAGAATAAACATTTCATCCCTTTCCCTCTTCCTCCTTCCCCTTCCCCCCTGATATAAAACACATTCATTTATTCATCGAATAGTATTTATTGGGCACCTAGTCTGTGCAGAGCACTGTACTAAACGCTTGGAACGGACCATCGGGCAACAGAGACCATCGCTGCCCGACGGCGGGTCCAAGGGAGGGAGGGAAGAAAACAATCCATGAAGCGATCGATCGCACCTCCTGAGCGCTGTACCTAATAATAGTGTGATAATATATATTGTGATAATAATATTTGGCAAGCGCTTACTATGTGCCAAGCACTGTTCTAAGCGCTTAACTGTACCGAGCGCCGTCGGTAGGCCCGTCCCTCCGACTCTCTGTTGCCGAATTGTCCATCCCAAGCGCTTAGTCCAGTGCCCGGCACAGAGTAAGCGCTCAATAAATACTATTGAAGGAATGAATGACTTCCGCTTAGTACAGTGGCTGAACAAGGGGAAGATGGACACCGATACTCATTCGGTCAGTCGTATTTATGGAGCGCTTCCTGGGTGCGGAGCGCTGCGCTACACGCTTGGGAGAGGGCAGTTCGGCGATAGAGACCATCCCTGTCCACACCGGGCTCACGGTCCACGAGCGGGGAGATGGATTTATATCAATACATAGAATTATAGCGATATATGTAGACACCAAAACATAAATCAATAGCATTATAGATATCAAACCAGTAAAGAGGCATTGATATAAATAGAATTATAGATATCTGGATACATCAAAACAAGTAAAGAGGCGCCAATATAAATACATAGAATTATAGACAGCTGTGTACACCTCGGAACAAGAAAAGGGGCGTCAATATAAGTAAATAGAATTATAGATATATGTGTGCACATCAGAACAAGTAAAGAGACGGCAATATAAATAAATAGAATTATAGATGTATACACATCAAAACAAGTAAAGAGGTGTCGATATAAATAAATAGAATTATAGATATATACACATCAAAGCAAGTAAAGAGGTGTCAATATAAATAAATAGAATTATAGATATATACACATCAAAGCAAGTAAAGAGGTGTCAATATAAATAAATAGAATTATAGACAGGTACACATCCAAACAAGAGGCGTCAGTATAAATGAATGGAATTATAGATATATACAGATCAAAACAAGAGGCGTCAATATAAATGAATAGAATTATAGATATATACAGATCAAAACAAGTAAAGAGGTGTCAATATCAATAAATAGAATTATAGATATATACACATCAAAGCAAGTAAAGAGGCGTCTGTATAAATAAATGGAATTATAGATATATACATATCGAAACAAGAGGCGTCAATATAAATGAATAGAATTATAGATATATACACATCAAAACAAGTAAAGAGGTGTTAATATAAATAAATAGAATTATAGATAGGTACACATCCAAACAAGTAAAGAGGGGTCCTATATTTATAATGGAATTATAGATATATACAAATCAAAGCAAGAGGCGTCAATATAAATGAATAGAATTATAGATATATACAGATCAAAACAAGTAAAGAGGCGTCAATATAAATAAATAGAATTACCGATATATATATGTACACATCCAAACAAGTTAAGAGGCATCGATATAAATGAATAGAATTATAGATATATGTGGACACATTAAAACAAGTTAAGAGGCGTCAATATAAATACATAGAATTATAGATATATGTGGACACATCAAAACAAGAAAAGAGGCATCAATATAAATAAATAGAATTATATACAAATGAAACAAGAGGCCTCAATATAAATGAATAAAATTATAGATATATACAAATCAAAACAAGTAAAGAGGCGTCAATGTAAATAGAATCAGAGATAGGTACATATCCAAAGAAGAAAGAGGCATCGGCATAAATAAATAGAATTATAGATATGTACAAATCAAAACAAGAGGCGTCAATATAAATAAATAGAATTATAGATATATCTACCCATCCGAACAAGTAAAGAGGCGTCAATATAAATAAATAGAATAATAGATAGACGTGTACACCTCCAAACAAGTTAAGAGGCGTCAATATAAATAAATAGAATTATAGATAGACGTGTACACCTCCAAACAAGTTAAGTGGCGTCAATATAAATAAATAGAATTATAGATATATGCATATCAAAACAAGTAAAGAGGCGTCAATATAAATAAATAGAATTATAGAGATCTACCCATTCAAAGAAGTAAAGAGGGGTCAATATCAATAAATAGAATTATAGATACCTCTACACAACCAAACAAGTAAACAGGCCTCAATATCAATAAATAGAATTATAGATACATCTACCCATCCAAAGAAGTCAAGAGGCGTCAATATAAATAAATAGAATTTTAGATTTATGCTCATCCAAACGAGTAAAGTGCCATCCCTATAAATAAATTGAATTATAGAGGTGCCCGTAAATACATCAGTGCTGGGGGGCGGGGAGAGGGGAGGAAGAGGAGGGGGACCCAGTCATTAATTGACTTAATTAATTAATACATTTCAGATGTGGACGTGAGTGGGGCAGTTATTCATAGGCTTAATTAATAAATAAACTGTGGATGTGGGCGTGAGTGGGATGGGGCAGTCATTAATAGGCCTGATTAATAAATAAATGGTGGATGCGGACGTGAGTGGGGCAGTCATTAATAGGCTTAATTAATAAAGAAATGGTGGATGTGGACGTGAGCGGGGTGGGGCAGTCATTAATAGGCTTGATTAATAAAGAAATGGTGGATGTGGACATGAGGGGGGCAGGGCAGTCATTAATAGGCTTGATTAATAAAGAAATGGTGGATGTGGACATGAGGGGGGCAGGGCAGTCATTAATAGGCTTGATTAATAAAGAAATGTTGGATGTGGTCGTGAGTGGGGCGGGGCAGTCATTAATAGGCTTAATTTATAAAGAAATGGTGGATGTGGACGTGAGTGGGGCGGGGCAGTCGTTAATAGGCTCGATTAATAAATAAATGGTGGATGTGGAGGTGAGTGGGGTGGGGCAGTCATTAATAGGCTTAATTAAAAAATAAATGGCGGATGTGGACGTGAGTGGGGTGGGGCAGTCATTAATAGGCCTGATTAATAAATAAATGGTGGATGTGGAGGTGAGTGGGGCGGGGCAGTCATTAATAGGCTCGATTAATAAATAAATGGTGGATGTGGAGGTGAGAGGGGCGGGGCAGTCATTAATAAACTTAATTAAAAAATAAATGGTGGATGTGGTCGTGAGGGGGGCGGGGCAGTCGTTAATAGGCCTGATTAATAAATAAATGGTGGATGTGGAGGTGAGTGGGGCGGGGCAGTCATTGATAGGCTCGATTAATAAATAAATGGTGGATGTGGAGGTGAGGGGGTGGGGCAGTCATTAATAAGCTTAATTAAAAAATAAATGGTGGATGTGGTCGTGAGTGGGGCGGGGCAGTCATTAATAGGCTTAATTAATAAATAAATGGTGGATGTGGAGGTGAGTGGGGCGGGGCAGTCGTTAATAGGCTCGATTAATAAATAAATGGTGGATGTGGAGGTGAGAGGGGCGGGGCAGTCATTAATAGGCTCGATTAATAAAGAAATGGTGGATGTGGAGGTGAGAGGGGTGGGGCAGTCATTAATAAGCTTAATTAAAAAATAAATGGTGGATGTGGTCGTGAGTGGGGCGGGGCAGTCATTAATAGGCTTAATTAATAAAGAAATGGTGGATGTGGACGTGAGGGGGGCGGGGCAGTCGTTAATAGGCCTGATTAATAAAGAAATGGTGGATGTGGACGTGAGTGGGGCGGGGCAGTCATTAATAGGCTCGATTAATAAATAAATTGTGGATGTGGACGTGAGTGGGGCGGGGCCGAAGGAGGGAGGAATAAAGGGAGGAAATCCCAAGGGCCATTGTGCTGCAGGAGGGGGTGGGAGAAAATGAATAAATGAAGAAATTACGGTTCTAAAGAATTACATCATAATAATAATACTAATAATGGCATTTGTTAGCCGCTTAACTAGGTGCCGGGCGCTGTACTAAGCGCTGGATCCCAGCCAATCGGGTTGGACCCAGTCCCCGTCCCCCCTGGGGCTCACCGTCCCCATCCCCATTTGACAGAGGAGGAAACTGAGGCCCGGAGAAGGGAAGTGACTGGTCCAAGGTCACCCGGCAGACAGGGGCAGGAGGTGGGATTAGAACCCAGGACCTTCCGACTCCCAGGCCCGGGCTCTTTCCGCTAGGCCGCACCCGTCGTTGGGCAGGGATTGTCTCTCTCTGTTGCCCAATTGTCCATTCCGAGCGCTCAGTACAGTGCTCTGCACATAGTAAGTGCTCCATAAATACGATCGAATGAATGAATAAAAGAAATCAAAGTGCATTTTTTTATGGCATTGGTTAAGCACTTATTATGCGCAAAACACTGTTCTAATAGTAATAATAATGTTGGTATTTGTGAAGCGCTTACTATGTGCCGAGCACTGTTCTAAGCGTTGGGGGAGAGACGGGGTCATCGGGTTGTCCCCCGGGAGGCTCCCGGTCTTCATCCCCATTTGACAGATGAGGAAACTGAGGCGCAGAGAATAATAATAATAATGTGGGCATTTATTAAGCGCTTACTAGGTGCCGAGCACTGTTCTAAGCGCTGGGGGAGGGACGGGGTCATCGGGTTGTCCCTTGTGGGGCTCCCGCTCTTCATCCCCATTTGACAGATGAGGAAACTGAGGCCCGGAGAATAATAATATTGTGGGTGTTTATTAAGCGCTTACTAGGTGCCGAGCACTGTTCTAAGCGCTGGGGGAGAGACGGGGTCATCGGGTGGTCCCCCGTGGGGCTCCCGGCCTTCATCCCCATTTGACAGATGTGGAAACTGAGGCCCAGAGAAGGGAAGTGACTCGTCCAAGGTCACCCAGCTGGCAAGCGGCGGAACCGGGACTTGAACCCACGACCTCTGGCTCCCAAGCCCGGGAGCCGCGCTGATTTTCAATCCGTCTGTTGCCGGGCGCTTCCGGCGGGCAGAGCACCGTACTGAGCGCCTTGGGGGAGTCCAGTCCAGCGCTGGAACCGACCCAGTCCCTGCCCACGACGACCTCACGCTTCCAAAGGCGGGAAAAGGGGCCCGGGCCTCACTTTACCCCGAGGCGCGTCTTGAACCCAGGGCCGGGGCCGAGGGGCCGGGGCTGGGGGGGGGGGACTCCGGCCTGGTCTCTTCTGCCCAGTTGTCCCTTCCGAGCGTTCAGTACAGTGCCCCGCACCCAGTACGACCGAAAGGGCAGGGGCGAGGGAGCCGGGGGTCCGGCGGCCTCCCGACGATGATGACGATGGCGTTTGTGCGGCGCTGACTGTGTGCTAAGCGCCGTTCTGGGGAGGCGCAAGGAGGAGAGAGCGTCTCCCCCAGCCCCCGAGAGGCAGGAGAGTGACGGTCTTGACCCCTGACCTCTGGGCGATGCAGGGCAATTCAATCGTCTGCTAACGACAGTAATGAGAAGGGTGTCTCTGGAGCGCTTACTATGTGCCGAGCGCCGTTCTAAGCGCTGGGGGAGACACAGGGTCATCAGGTTGTCCCACGTGAGGCTCCCGGTCTCCATCCCCATTTGACAGAGGAGGCAACTGAGGCCCAGAGAGTAATAATGATAATAATGATAATGATGAGGGTATTTGATAAGCGCTTACTAGGTGCCAAGCACCGTTCTAAGCGCTGGGGGAGACACGAGGTCATCAGGTGGTCCCCCGTGGGGGTCCCGGTCTCCATCCCCATTTGACAGAGGAGGAAACTGAGGCCCGGAGAAGGGAAGCGACGGGCCTAAAGCCAGCAGCTCACCGGATTAGAACCCGGGACCTCGGACTCCCAAGCCCGGGCTCTTGCCACGGAGCCACCCCGCTTCCCTGTTTATTGAACGCCCGGAAGCGGCGCGGCTCAGCGGGTAGAGCCCGGGCTTGGGAGCCCGGGGTCCCGGGTTCTAATCCCGGCTCCGCCCCGTGTCGGCCGGGTGACCTCGGGCCGGTCGCGTCACTTCTCCGGGCCTCAGTTTCCCTCCTCTGGAAAACGGGGACGGACACGGCGAGCCCCTCGGGGGACGGAGCCTGCGTCCGACCTGGCGTCCCCCAGCGCTTAGTCCAGTGCCTGGCACGTAGTAGGCGCCCAACGGACGCCATTAAAAAAGACAGGCAGTAGGACACTGTAATAGACCCTTTGCGACGAGCTGGAAGGAGGAGGATGACGAGTCGATCGCACCGTCCGAGGAAACCCATCACCCGATGGATCGCATTTATTGAACGCCGCCCGTGTGCCGAGCGCCGGGGGGAGGACGAAAGGAGAGTCGGCCCACGAGGAGCCCACCGTCTAGAGGAGGGGGACGGTGGGTCCGTCGTGGTTGCGGGGGGCTTCCCGGGGGCAGGGCGCTGTGCTGAGCGCTGGGGAGAAGACGGTGGGAGAATAAAGAGAGGCCCACGAGCAGCTTCACAGTCCGGGGGGGAGACGGAGCGGAAGGGAAAGAAAAGAAAATGACGGAGGTGGGGGTAAGCGGGGTGGGGACGGAGAGGAGGGGGAGGTCAGGGAGGCCTGCCCGGAGGAGGAGGAGGAGGAGGAGGAAGAGGCGAAGGAGGAGGAAGAGGAGGAGAAGGACGGTCAGGAGGATGAGAGGAGGCGGGAGGCCGTCAGAGGCCGGAGGCCGGACGGAGGCCGGGGTCAGAGGTGACGCAGACGAGACGGAGGCCCGGGGAGGAGGGTGAAGTCAGGAGGCTCAGTCGGGGAAGGCTGCCCGGAGGAGGAGGAGGAGGAGGAGGTGGAGAGGGAGGGTCAGGGGGTCGAGAGGGGGCGGGAGGCCGTCGGAGGCCGGAGGCCGGGGGTCAGAGGTGACGCAGACGAGACGGAGGCCCCGGGGAGGAGGCTGAAGTCAGAAGGCTCAATCGGGGAAGGCTGCCCGGAGGAGGGGGAGGAGAGGGAGGGTCAGGGGGACGAGAGGGGGCGGGAGGCCGTCGGAGGCCGGGGGGCAGAGGTGACGCAGGTGAGACAGAGAGCGGGTTGGCACGAGAAGAGCGGAGCATCCCGGCCGGGCCGTAGTAGACCATCAGGGAGGCGACGGAGGAGGAGGCCGGGGGGGGGGGGCCTTAAAACCGACAGGGAGGCGATGAGGCGCCGGTGGGGGCGTCTCGAGGAGGGGGGAGACGCGGACTGAACGTTCCCGTCGAGGGCACGACCCAGGCCGCGGCCGAGGGAAGGACGGACCGGAGCGGGGACGGGCGGGAGGCCGCGGGGGAGGCCGGTCCGGTGGCCCGGGCGACGAGGCCTCGAGGACGGAGAGGAGAGGCCGGGTTTGGGGCCCGGTGGCGGGTGGAGGAGGCCCCGTCGAGGCGAGTTCGAGGAGGGGAAGGGGTCGGGCCCGGGCCCGAGGCCTCGCCGGGGAGGCCGGGCCGCTCAGCCGGAGGCCCCCGTCTCCGCCGGGTCGCCCGCGGCCTCCACCGTCTGCGCCCGCTTCTCCAGGCGACTCTTCCACTCCGCGCGGAGCCTGCACGTCGGGGACGCACACCCGGGGGACAGACAGCGACACACGGGCCGGGAGACGGGAGAGACAGAGACCGACGGGGTGGACCGCAGAGACAGACAGAGACCGGGGGGGGGTCAGAGAGACGGAGAGAGATGGGGGTAGAACAGAGAGACAGAGGGGGTAGAACGGAGAGACAGAGAGAGACAGAGGGGGTAGATCGGAGAGACAGAGACAGAGGGGGGAGATCGGAGAGACAGAGGGGGTAGAACGGAGAGACAGAGAGAGACAGAGGGGGTAGAACGGAGAGACAGAGAGAGACAGAGGGGGTAGATCGGAGAGACAGAGACAGAGGGGGGAGATCGGAGAGACAGAGGGGGTGGGTCAGAGAGACAGAGAGAGACAGAGGGAGTGGATCAGAGAGACAGAGAGAAATGGGGGTAGAACAGAGAGACAGACAGAGACAGAGGGGGTAGATCAGAGAGACAGAGAGAGGCAGAGGGGGAGGACCAGAGAGACAGAGAGGGGGTGGGTCAGAGAGACAGAGAGAGATGGGGGTAGAACAGAGAGACAGAGAGAGACAGAGGAGGTAGAAGAGAGAGACAGAGGGGGCAGAACAGAGAGACAGAGGGGGTAGAACGGAGAGACAGAGAGAGACGGGGGGGTACAACAGAGAGACAGAGAGACGGAGACAGTAGGGTACAACAGAGAGACAGAGAGAGACGGGGGTACAACAGAGAGACAGAGAGAGACAGAGGGGAGACAGAGAGACAGAGAGAGATGGGGGGCAGAACAGAGAGACAGAGAGAGACAGAGATGGTGGACCAGAGAGACAGAGAAAAGGCCCACCGGAGAGACGGAGAGAGACAGAGAGAGACAGAGATGGTGGACCAGAGACACGGAGAGACACAGAGAGACGAGGGGAGGACCAGAGACACGGAGAGAGAGACAGAGGGGAGACAGAGAGACAGAGATGGTGGACCAGAGAGACAGAGAAAAGGCCCACCGGAGAGACGGAGAGAGACAGAGAGAGACAGAGATGGTGGACCAGAGACACGGAGAGACACAGAGAGACGAGGGGAGGACCAGAGACACGGAGAGAGAGAGAGACAGAGGAGATGGCCTGTTACCCTGGAAGCTCTCTGAGGGCAGGAATCCCGTCTAATACTCCTGGCGGTATTTGCTGAGCGCTTACCCGGTGCCAAGCACTGTTCCGAGCGCCACGGCGGCTACCGGCTACCGGGGTTGGACCCCTGCCTGTCCCCCGTGGGGGCTCACCGTCTCCATCCCCCTTTTCCAGGGGAGGAAACCGAGGCCCAGAGAGGGGAGGTGACCAGCCCGGGGTCGCCCGGCAGACGAGGGGCGGAGGCGGGATTGGAACCCGGGACCCCGGGCCCCCAAGGCCGGGCTCTGGCCGCTAGGCCGGGCTTCTACTCGGCGTGGCTCGGTGGAAAGAGCACGGGCTTTGAGGTCAGGGGTCCTGAGTTCGAATCCCCGCTCGGCCACTTCTCAGCTGGGTGACCCTGGGCGAGTCACTTCACTTCTCTGCGCCTCAGTGGACCTCGTCTGGAAAATGGGGATGAAGACCGGGAGCCCCACCCACGTGGCACAACCCGATTCCCCTGCGTCTGCCCCAGCGCTTAGAACGGTGCTCTGCACGTAGGAAGCGCTTAACGAATACCAACATCATCATTCTACTCAAGGCCCGTTACGTCTCCCTCCCCCAAGCGCTCAGTACGGTCCTCGGCATCCGTTCAGTGGCTCCCCGTGTGCAGAGCCACCGTACTGAGCGCTTGGGAAGTACGATTCGGCCGCCGATAGAGACCGTCCCTGCCCCACGGCGGGTCTGCAGATAGGAAGCGCTCAATAAATACCCTTGATTGACCTCTAGATACCCTGTAGACGCCCTTTCCGGGCTTTCTCCTCTAGGACGGGGGAAGTGACCGGTCCGAGGTCGCCCGGCGGAGCGGGGGCGGAGGCGGGATGGTCGAGCGCCGGCCTCTTTCCGCTAGGCCGCTCCTCTGGGACGACCGTCCCTTCCGAGCGCTTAGTCCAGCGTTCTGCACACAGTAAGCGCTCAATAAATACCATCGATTGAATGAACGGACAAGGGAAGTGACCGGTCCGAGGTCGCCCGGCGGAGCGGGGGCGGAGGCGGGATGGTCGAGCGCCGGCCTCTTTCCGCTAGGCCGCTCCTCTGGGACCACCGTCCCTTCCCGAGCGCTTAGTCCGGCGTTCTGCGCCGACTAGGCGCTCAATAAATACCGTCGATCGAGGAGCGAACTGAACGGAAGGGAAGTGACCGGTCCGAGGTCGCCCGGCAGAGCGGGGGCGGAGGCGGGATGGGAACCCGGGCCCTCCGCGGCCCGGCCCGGGCCTCCTTCGCCCGGGCCGCTCCTCTGCGACGACCGGGCCGGGGGATGACTTGCTAAGCGCTCCCTAGGTGCCCGGGACCGTAGTGGGCGCCGGGGCGGACGCGGGCCCGGGGGCTCGTGGGGCTCCCGGCCTCCAGCCCCAGCGGGCGGAGGAGGCCACGGAGGCCCGGGGAGGCGGAGAGGCCGGGCCCGGGCGGGCCCGCGGAGGGGTGGCGGGGGATTCGCACCCAGGACCTCCCCCCGGGGCGGGCGGGTACCTGCGGAGGGCGCTCCTGCCCCGGCGGGCCTCCTCGCGCTCCCGGTATCCGCTCTGCTTCCCGATCTCCTTCTCCCAGAAGGTCCTGAGTTCGTGGCAGGAGTGGAGGCTGAAGACCTCGTGGCGACTGTACTGGCTGTTCATGCCTCCGGGACAACGACACCGCTCAGCCCTCTCCGCTCGCCCTCCTCTCCCTCCAGTGCTCCTCACCCTCCACTGCTCTCCCTCCAGTGCTCTCTCTCCTTCCCCTCCGTTGCTCTCCCTCCTCTCTCCCTCCATTGCTCTCCCTTCTCTCCCCCTAGTGCTCTCTCTCATCTTTCCCTCCATTGCTCTCTTTTCTCTCCCTCCAGGTCTCTCCCTCTGGTGCTCTCCCTTCTCTCCCTCTAGTGCTCCTCACCCTCCATTGCTCTCCCTCCTCTCTCCTTCCGTTGCTCTCCCTTCTCTCCCTCTAGTGCGCTCTCTCGTCTTTCCCTCCGTTGCTCTCTTTTCTCTCCCTCCAGTGCTCTCCCTTTTCTCCCTCTGGTGCTCTCCCTCCATTGCTCTCTCGTCTCTCCCTCCAGGGCTCTCCCTTCTCTCCCTCTAGTGCTCCTCTTCCTCCAGTGCTCTCTCTTCTCTCCCTTCGGTGCTCTCCCTTCTCGCCCTAACAAATTGATCTCTCTCCTTTCTCTCCAGTGCTCTCCTTTCTCGCCCTCTACTGTCCTCTTTTCGCTCCCTCCATTTTTCTTCTTTCTCTCTCTCCATTCTCCTCCTTTCTCTCCCTCCAGTGCTCTCCCTCCTTTCTCTCCCGTGCTCTCCTTTCCCTCCCTCCATTTTTCTCCCTTCTCTCCCTCCATTTTAAAAATCTTCTCTCCCTCCATTGCTCTCCTTTCTTTCTCTCCAGTGCTCTCTTTTTTCTAACTCCATTTTCCTCCTTTCTCTCCCTCCGGAGCTCTCTCTCTTTTCTCTCCATTGCTCTCCTTTCTCTCCCTCCACTGTCCTCCTTTCTCTCCGTCCAGTGCTCTCCCTCCTTTCTCTCCAGTGCTCTCCTTTTCCTCCCTCCATTTTTCTCCCTTCTTTCCCTCCAGTGCTCTCCCTTCTTTCTGTCCAGTGCGCTCCTTTCTTTTATCCATTGTCCTCCTTCCTCTCCCTCCAGTGCTCTCCCTTCTTTCTGTCCAGTGCTCTCCTTTCTTTAATTCCATTGTCCTCCTTCCTCTCCCTCCAGTGCTCTCCCTTCTTTCTGTCCAGTGCTCTCCTTTCTTTAATTCCATTGCCCTCCTTCCTCTCCCTCCAGTGCTCTCCCTTCTTTCTGTCCAGTGCGCTCCTTTCTTTAATTCCATTGCCCTCCTTCCTCTCCCTCCAGTGCTCTCCCTTCTTTCTGTCCAGTGCTCTCCTTTCTTTAATTCCATTGCCCTCCTTCCTCTCCCTCCAGTGCTCTCCCTCCTTTCTGTCCAGTGCTCTCCTTTCCCCTCCCTCTATTTTTCTCCCTCCTTTCTCTCCCTCCCTCCAGTGCTCTCCCATCTATCCGTCCAGTGCTCCCTCTTCCCTCCCCCGGCTCCCGGCTCCCCCCCGGCCCTCTCTGCTCTCTGTCATTCCGAGCAGCCACAGGGCAGAGAAATCAAAAGTGGAACAGGCCCCCCAGAGGGAAATTGGAGCTGAAAAACCCGCGTAATTCTCCCACCCACAAATGGAAATTGGAGCTGAAAAACCCGGATAATTCTCCCACCCACAAAAGGAAATTGGAGCTGAAAAATGTGGATAATTCTCCCACCCACAAATAGAAATTGGAGCTGAAAAGTGCGGGTAATTCTCCCACCCACAATTGGAAAAATTGGAGCTGAAAAAACGCGGATAATTCACCCCCCCCAATGGAAAATTGGAACTGAAAAACGCGGCTAATTCCCCCATTAACAAATGGAAAATTGGAGCTGAAAAACGCGGATCATTCACCCGTTCACAAATGGAAAATTTGAGTTGAAAAACGGGGCTAATTCTTCCATCCACATATGGAAAATTGGAGCTGAAAAACGCGGATAATTCCCCCCTTCACAAATGGAAATTTGAGCTGAAAAACGTGGATAATTCACTCCTTCACAATTGGAAATTTGAGCTGAAAAAACGTGGATAATGCCCCCAATCCCAAATGGAAAATTGGAGCCGAAAAACCCGGATAATTCTCCCACCCACAAATGGAAAATTGGAACTGAAAATCGCGGCTAATTCCCCCATTCACAAATGGAAATTGGAGCTGAAAAACGCGGCTAATTCCCCCATTCACAAATAGAAAATTGAAGCTGAAAAACCCGGATAATTCCCCCATTCACAAATGGAAAATTGGAGCTGAAAAACGTGGATAATTCACTCGTTCACAATTGGAAATTTAAGCTGAAAAACGCGGCTAATTCCCCCATTAACAAATGGAAAATTGGAGCTGAAAAACCCGGATAATTCACCCGTTCACAAATGGAAAATTGGAGCTGAAAAACGCGGATAATTCACTCATTCACAATTGGAAATTGGAGCTGAAAAACGCGGATAATTCCCCCAAGCCCAAATGGAAAATTGGAGCTGAAAAACGCGGATGATTCTCCCATCCTCAAATGGAAAATCGGAGCTGAAAAAGCGGAGAATTCACCCGTTCACAAATGGAAAATTGGAGCTGAAAAACGCGGCTAATTCCTCTCAGGGGTCCCACACTTGGATTCTGGAATTCTTCTGCTAGAGAAGCAGGGCGGCCTAGCGGGTCGAACCCGGGAGGCCGAAGGTCCTGGGTTCAAATCCCGCCTCCGCCCTTTGTCTGCTGGGTGACCTTGGGCCGGTCCCTTCCCTTCTCCGGGCCTCAGTTCCCTCCTCTGTGAAATGGGGATGGAGACCGGGAGCCCCAGCGTGGCTCAGTGGCCAGAGCCCGGGTTTGGGAGTCCGAGGTCATGGGTTCGAATCCCGGCTCTGCCCCTTGTCAGCCGGGTGACCGTGGGCGAGTCACTTCCCTGCTCTGGGCCTCAGTGACCTCATCTGTCAAAGGGGGATGAAGACCGGGAGCCTCACCTGATGACCCTGTCTCTTCCGCAGCGCTTAGTGCAGTGCTCAGCACATAGTAAGCGCTTAACAAATACCGACATCATTATTATAAGGGACTGCATCCAACCCCATTAGCTTGTATCCACCCCGGCGCTCGGTACGGTGCCTGGCACAGAGTAGGCGCTCAACAAACCCCCCGATCGTTACTATTTAGACCCGGGCCGCGAGGAAAAGACAAATCCAAGCGCTTAGTCCAGTGCTCTGCACCTAGTAAGCGCTCAATAGATACCACTGAATGAATAAACTCCCACTCCAACGGCTCGGACCAACCTCTCGCCCCTGAAGCCCCAAATTCATCCAACGGCACGTACTGAGCGCTCACTGGGTGCCGAGCACTGTGCTGAACGCTTGGGAGGGGACGATCCGACAAGAAACGGCGACGTTCCCTGCCCGCAACCAGCTGACAGTCTAGAGGAGGGGAGACAGACCTCAGTCCCGACGTCCAACCGTATGTACTGAGCGCCTCCTGAGTGCCGACCACCGTGCTGAGCGCTCGGGAGAGGAGAAATGCAACACTAAATAATAATAATAATAATAATAATGTTGGTATCTGTTGAGCGCTTCCCATGGGCCGAGCACCGTTCTAAGCGCTGGGGGAGAGACGGGGTCATCGGGTCGTCCCCTGTGAGGCTCCCAGTCATGCCCATTTGACAGAGGAGGAAACTGAGGCCCAGAGAAGTGAAGTGACTCGCCCACGGTCACCCAGCCGACAAGTGGCGGAGCCGGGATTCGAACCCACGACCTCCGACTCCCCAGCCCGGCCTCTTTCCACTGAGCCCCGCTGCTTCTGTTAAGCGCTCACTATGTGCCCAGCACTGGTCTAAGCGCTGGGAGGGGAATCCGAGGTCACGGGGTCGTCCCCCGTGGGGCTCCCGGTCTCCATCCCCATTGGACGGAGGAGGAAACTGAGGCCCGTGTCGTGACCCGCCCGACGCCCCCCCCCCCCCCCCGCTGACGGCCGGGCGGGATTTGAACCCACGACCCCTGACTCCCAAGCCCGGCCTCTGAGCCAACAACAGACCCCAGTCCCCGCCCGCAAGGAGGTGACAGCGTAGTGGACGTACCTGGGGCCGGACCGCCGTCCTGTGGGCGCAGCGCGGCTCCCTCGGGCCTGTGGGCTATATATGGGACGTCCGGCCCCGGCGGGGGGTGGGGAGTCGGGGCCAGCTGACCTCCCTTCCCCCCGCCCCCAGCCTTGGGTCCTTTTTCACCCTGGGAGCCGGGAGGGGGCTGAGCACTGTGCTGAACACTAAACATCGTGGCTCAGTGCAGCTTGGGAGTCAGAGGTCGTGGGTTCGAATCCCGGCTCCACCACCCGTCCGCTGGGTGACCTTGAGCCGGTCACTTCCCTTCTCCGGGCCTCAGTCGCCTCCTCCGTCAAATGGGGACGAAGAGCGGGAGCCCCACGGGGGACCACCCGACGACCCCGTCTCTCCCCCGGCGCTTAGAACGGCGCTCGGCACGTAGTAAGCGCTCAACAAACACCGACATTAGGATTATTAAGCGCACGGCCTGGCGGGGAGAGCCCGGGGGTCGGAAAGTCCTCGGTTCTCGCCCCGGCTGCGCCCCTTGATACTACTCATAATAAAAATATGAATTCATTTACTCAATCGTATGTATCGAGCGCTCGCTCCGCGCAGAGCACTGTACTGAGCGCTTGGAATGGAGAGTTGGGCAACGGAGAGGGACCGGCCCGGCCCGACGGCGGGCCCGCGGCCGAACGGGGGGAGAGATCTCGCAAAGAACGATGAGGATGGTCTTGGGGAAGCGCTTACTAGGTGCCGAGCACTGTTCTAAACGCTGGGGGAGAGGCAAGGTAGTCGGGTTGGGGCTCCCGGCCTTCAGCCACCCGAGAAATGACTTGACCGAGGTCACGCAGCGGACGAAGGGCGGAGCCGGGATTCGAACCCACCTCCTCCGACTCCCAGGCCCGGGCCGCTTCTCACGAGGCCTCGCTGCTTCTCGCTCAGTCCGTAAGCTCAGTGAGCGCTCAATAAATACCACTGACTTGGCGGTGGACCGAACGACTCCACTGTGGGCAGGGAACGTGTCTCTTTCGGGTTGTATGGGACTCTCCCCGGCGCTCCGCACCCAGAGAGCGCTCAGTACACACCCCAGCATGAACTACGGACCGAACGACTCCACTGTGGGCAGGGAACGTGTCTCCTTCGGGTTGTATCGGATTCTCCCCGGCGCTCCGCACCCAGAGAGCGCTCAGTACACACCCCAGCATGAACTACTGACCGAACGACTCCACAGAGGGCAGGGAACGTGTCTCCTTCGGGTTGTATCGGACTCTCCCCGGCGCTCCGCACCCAGTGAGCGCTCAGTACACACCCCAGCATGAACTACGGACTGAACGACTCCACTGTGGGCAGGGAACGTGTCTCCTTCGGGTTGTATCGGATTCTCCCCGGCGCTCCGCACCCAGAGAGCGCTCAGTACACACCCCAGCATGAACTACGGACCGAACGACTCCACTGTGGGCAGGGAACGTGTCTCCTCCGGGTTGTATCGGACTCTCCCCGGCGCTCCGCACCCAGTGAGCGCTCAGCACACACCCCAGCATGACCTACGGACCGAACGACTCCACAGAGGGCAGGGAACGTGTCTCTTTCGGGTTGTATGGGTCTCCCCCGGGGCTGGGTCCGGTGGCCCAAGCGCTCAGTAAGTAGGATCGAATGACCGAGGGAATGGCAGGCCGGAGGTGCTAATCCCGGGCCGGACGCCTGCCCTTTTCGGGGGGCACGAAACCGGCTGCGCCCGGATCTCCCCGCCTCCCCCCCCCGCCCGGACAGGTGGCCAGTACATAGCCCCCGGGGGCTCGCCCGCTGACAGATGAGGCCCCCGAGGCCTACGAAGCCACCGGGCCCCGGCTCCCAACCGGCTCCGGGAATCGTCTCGGCCTCCGTCCCGATCCCGTAAATCGTGACCGTTAAACATCCACCTTCCTAGAAAATGATGATGATAATTAGCTTGTCGCTCCCCTCAGCGCTTAGAACGGTGCTTGGCGCACGGGGAGCGCTTAATAGACGCCCTCCACTGCTACGACGATGGCCTGGGTGGGATGAGAACCGTGGGATCGGGTCGGCGCTCACCCGGCGCCAGGTACTGTAATGATCCTCATCCTAATGTTGGTATTTGTTAAGCGCTTACTATGTGCAGAGCACTTGCTAAGCGCTGGGGGAGATGATTAATAACAGTGTCGGTGTCTGTTAAGCGCTCACTACGTGCCGAGCACCGTTCTAAGCGCCGGGGTGGACACGGGGGAATCGGGTCGTCCCCCGTGGGGCTCCCGGTCTTCATCCCCGTTTTACAGAGGAGGGAACTGAGGCCCAGAGAAGGGAAGCGACTCGCCCACGGTCACCCAGCGGACGAGGGGCCGAGCCGGAATTCGAACCCATGGCCTCGGACTCAAGGTGATAAAGTCGTCCCCCGTGGGGGTTAAACAGTCTCCATCCCCATCTTCCAGACGAGGGAACTGAGGCCCAGAGAAGGGAAGTGACTTGCCCGCGGTCACCCAGCGGACAAGTGGCGGAGCCGGAATTCGAACCCGTGACCTCGGACTCCCGAGCCCGGGCTCTTGCCACCGAGGCGCGCTGCTTCTCTAATCATCTGTAATCACGATAATAATCGTAATGATGATGACCTTGAATCTCTCCCGGTGCTCAGAGGAGCGCTTGGCACATAGTGAGCGCTTAACGAGTACCTTTATTAGGATGATGATGATTTTGATAAGAAACGTGGGATTTGGGAAGCGCTCACCGGGTGCCGGCCACTAATAATCATGATAATGTCGGTATTCTTCTTCTTCTTCTCTGTGCCTCAGTTGCCTCGTCTGTCAAATGGGGATGAAGACCGTGAGCCTCCCGTGGGACGACCTCATTCCCCTGTCTCTCCCCCAGCGCTTAGCACAGTGCTCTGCACAGAGTAGGCGCTTAACAAATACCAACATTATTATTATTATTATTATTATTTCCGCTGGGCCGCTGAGGAGACTGAGGCCTGGGAAAGGGAAATGACCGGCTCAAGGTCACCCGGCGGACAGGTGGCGGGGCCGGGATCCGAACCCAGGACCTGGGGATTCCCGGGGCCTCATCCTCCGGGAAGCCTTCCCTGATCCCCCCCCCCCACACCAAGAAACGGCTCTTCGGTCGGCGCTTACTACGTGCCAGGCACTGTACTAAGCGCCGGGGGAGAGACAAGGTCATCGGGTTGGACCCAGGCCCCGTTCCTCGTAATAATAATAAATGATGATGATGTTTGTTAAGCGCTTACTACGTGCCAGGCCCTGTGCTAAACGCCGATTAGAGGAGGAGAGGGCGGGGGAATTCAACTAGTAATTCTGTTTTTAAGCTGCCCGTGGGCAGGCAATGTTTCTTACTGTAGTGGACTCTCCCAAGCGTTGAGTACAGCGCTCTGCACACAGTAGCGCTCCGTGAATACGATTGAAGGGATGAACGTGGGTTTTTGTGGGCAGAGGTAGTGTCTGTTTGTGGGTGTATTGGACTCTCCCCGGCGCTTAGTACAGTGTCCTGCCCTCAGTGAGCGCTCAGTACATGTGATCGAGTGAATGAAGTCCTTCTTTATTTATTCCTATTTATTCTCTGAGGTCCTTGGGGGCAGGGACCGGGTCCGTTTATCGTCGTTCTCATCTCCCCAGCGCTCAGTACAGTGCTCGGCCCCCACTGAGCGCTCAGTACATACGATGGAATGAATGAATGAATACCATGGATTGGCTGTCGTCCTCCCCCCGGGCGCTCAGTCCAGTGCTCGGCGCCCAATAAGCGTTCAATAAATACGACCGAGTGACTGGGTGGGTAAATGCCCCTGACTGACTGCGGTTCTCTCCCAAGCGCTTAGCACAGCGCACTGCACGCAGCGGGCGCTCAATACATAGCCCACCTCTCCTGCCGGCCGTTACCCGCCTCTCCCCGTGAGAGCAGCAGCTCCCCGAGGGCGGGACGCCTGTCACGCTCCGCCCCAGCGCTCAGTCCAGTGCATCGCACCCGGTGGGCGCTCAGTACGTAGCCCAGCCCTCCGACCGCCCATCACCGATCTGCCTCCCTCCGTGGAGAGGGGGAAGCTCCTTTTAAGCGGGACGCGCGCGGGGTGGGGGGGGGGTGTCTGCCACGCTCTCCCCAGCGCTCAGCACAGTGCCCCGGATGGGTGCTCAGTAAGTAGCCCACTCCCATTACCGCCCGCTATTGATCCCCCCACGAGAGGCGGCGGGACGCGGGCGTTGATGGGGGGGGGAGGGGACGCTCAATACAGCGCCCCGCACCCGGGGGGCGCTCAGTAGATAGCCAGCCGGCCGCCGATGGGGGAGGAGGATGGGGGGCGGCGATGACGTCACCTCCAGGCGGCAGGCGACCCAGGAGGGCATCGTCGTCTCCATGGCGACCGCCGTCGTCCGGACAACCGCCGTCACCATGGCGACGAGCAGCCGCGGCTCCTGCCGGACGCCAGGAGGGGGCGCTAGAGGGCGGAGCGGGCAGGTGCAGCCGGAGGCCGACAGGGGGCGCTAGAGGGCGGAGCGGGCAGGCGCAGCCGGCGGCCGGCAGGGGGCGCTGCGGGGCTGTTTTCTCACCGCAGTCGGCCCTGGCGCAATCGTCGTTGATCGTCATGACGGAGGAGGAGGAAAAGACGGAGGAAGAAGACAAGGAGAAGGGAGAGGGGAAAAGAAGAGATGGAGGAAGAGGAAGGAGGAGAGGGAAGAGAAGAAAAGGAAGGAGAAGAAGAAAAAGGAGGGGGGGGAGGAAGAGAATAAGTAGAAGGAGGAAGAAGGAGGAAGAGGAGGAAGGAGAAGGAAGGAGAAGGGAGAAGGAGGAGAAGGAGAAGGAAGAGGAGAAAAGGAAGGAGAAGAAGAAGAGGAAGAAAAAGGAGGGGGAGGAGGAAGAGATTAAGTAGAAGGAGGAAGAAGGAGGAAGAGGAGGAAGGAGAAGGAAGAAGGAGAAGGGAGAAGAAGGAGGAGAAGGAGAAGGAAGAGAAGAAAAGGAAGGAGAAGAAGAAGAGGAAGAAAAAGGAGGGGGAGGAGGAAGAGATTAAGTAGAAGGAGGAAGAGGAGGAAGGAGAAGGAAGAAAGAGAAGGGGGAAGAAGGAGGAGAAGAAGGAAGAGAAGAAAAGGAAGGAGAAGAAGAAGAGGAAGAAAAAGGAGGGGGAGGAGGAAGAGAATAAGTAGAAGGAAGAGAAGTAGAAGGGAGAAGGAGCAGAAGGAGGAAGAAAAGAAGAGGAGGAGGGGAGGAGGAAGAGGAAGAAGAAAAGGAGGAGAAGGAGAAGGAAGAGAAGAAAAGGAAGGAGAAAAGGGGGAAGCGGAAGAAAAAGGAGGAGAAGGAGGTGGAAGAGGAGGAGGAGGAGGAGAAGGAAAGGAAGAAAAGGAAGGAAAAGGAGGAGGAGGAAGAGAAGGAAGAGAATACGTAGAAGAAGGAGAAGAAGGAAGAGAAGAAAAAGGAGGATGGGGAGGAGAGGAAGAGGAAGAAGGAGGAGGAGAAAGAAGAGGAGGAGGAAGAGAATAAGAAGGAGGAGAAGAAGGAGAAGATGGAAGAAGGGGAGGAGGAGAAGGAAAGGAGGAGAAGAAGAAGGAAGAAGAGGAGGCAGAGGGAGGAGGAAGAAAAGAAAAGGAAGGATGAGAAGAGGAAAAAAAATGAGGAGGAGGAGAAGGAAGAGAATAAATAGAAGAAGGAGAAGAAGGAGGAGGAGAAGGAAGAAGGAGAAGGAGGAGGAAGAAGAGGAGGGTGGAGGAGGAAGAAGGAGGAAGAGAAGGAAGAGAAGAAAAGGAAGAAGGATGAAGGAGGAGAGAAGAAGAAGAGGGGGAGAGAAAGAGAGAGATCCATCCCCAATCAATCAATAGGAATGATTTGTTAGACGCAAAACTCCCACCCACAAGGAGTCTACTAGGACTCTCCCACCTCTGTCCCATTGTCCTCTCCCAAGCGCTTAGTCCAGTGCTCTGCCCGCAGGAGGTGCTCAATGAATACGATTGAGCGAATGAATGAGTGAAAGGCAGCGCTCAATAAATACCATTGAGGGGATGAACGAGTGAAAGGCAGCGCTCAATAAATACCATTGAGGGGATGATTGAGGGTAAGGAAGCGCTCAATTAATACCATTGAGGGGATGAACGAGTGGAAGGAATCGCTCAGTATAAATACCACTGAGCGAATGAACGAATGAAAGGAAGCGCTCAGTAAATACCATTGAGCGGATGAACGAGGGGAAGGAAGCGCTCAGTATAAATACCATTGAGGGGATGAACGAGGGGAAGGAAGCGCTCAGTATAAATACCATTGAGGGGATGAACGAGGGAAAGGAAGCGCTCAATAAATACCATTGAGGCGATGAACGAGGGGAAGGCAGCGCTCAATAAATACCGTTGAGGGGATGAACGAGGGGAAGGCAGCGCTCAATAAATACCGTTGAGGGGATGAACGAGGGGAAGGCAGCGCTCAATAAATACCGTTGAGGGGATGAACGAGGGGAAGGCAGCGCTCAATAAATACCATTGAACGGATGAACGAGGGCGTGGAAGCGCTCAATACATGCCATGGATTGATGGATTGATGGACGGAGCTTCCCCCCCCCCCCCGCCCCCGGCCGTGTCGCTCAGTAGATAGGAAACTCCCTGTTGGGCTGAGGATGTTGGCAGAAGCGTCCAGTAAAGGTGCTGGGGCAGACCCAGAAGCTGCTCAGTACAGCAACGTTGGCCTCCCTGGGACCCTGCAGGCACAGTCCGAGGGACGTCCACTATGTGCCCAGCGCTGTGCTGGGCGCCTACTGTGTGCAGAGCGCTGGGCTGGGCGTCTGCTATGTGCAGAGCGCTGCGATGAGCGACTGCTACATGCAGAGCGCTGTGCTGACGTCTACTATGTGCAGAGCGCTGGGCTGGGCGCCTACTAGGTGCAGAGCTCTGGGCTGGGCGCCTGCCGCCTACATCCACTGTGTGCAGAGCGCCGTGCTGAGCGCCTATTCGGCGCGGAGCGCTGCATCGTGCAGGCGGGGCCCGGAGGGTTTAAGGGTTTGGGGGTAATCAGGGAGGGCTCCCGGAGGAGGCGGGCTCGGTTAGGCGGTCAGCTCGTTGTGGGCGGGGGCCGTGCCCCTCCCGAGCGCTCAGTACAGTGCTCTGCACCCAGGAAGCGCTCGGTAAATACGACCGACCGCCCGTCTCCCCCTCCAGACTGTCACCTCGCTGTGGGCGGGGACTGGGTCCGTTCGGTGCTGTACTGGACTCTCCCGAGCGCTCAGTACAGTGCTCCGCACCCAGGAAGCGCTCAATAAATACGGTGGAATGAACCGAAGCCTTTGAAGATGGGGAGAGCTGTGATTTTTCCCACCTCCTCCTCCCTTTTCCCATCCTCCCCTCCCCCCCCAATCGGGTTGCCAGGGGAACGGTAAAGATTCCTAATTTGATTATCCCGGGAATGATCGATTTCCTTATCTCCCCGTTAAGTGTGTTTGCTCAACGGAACCCGATTTGTTTGCAGAGGGATTAAAAACAAACGACCCGCGAGAAAAATAAACCTGATTTCTCTTTTTTTCGGGGGGGGGGACGGGGACGGGACGGTATATGTTGATCCATCAATCAGTGAATAATCAATCAGTGGTATTTATTGAGCGCTTACGATGTGCAGAACCCTGTACGAAGCGTTTGGGGGTGTCCGAGACAACGGAATTATTCTCATGCTTTGGGATCGTTTCTGGTTCATTGAGATCCATAGAGGATGGATTTTTCCGCGGAATATCTGCGGCCGATAGAAGGTGATTGCCCGTCGACTGTTGTGTTGGACCCTCCCGAGCGCTCAGCACAGCGCTCTGCACATCGTAAGCGCTCAACTAAATGCGATGGGTTGAAAGAATACGATTGAGGCGATGGAGGAATGACTGCGAGCCCGTTGCGGGCGGGGATTGGATTTGGTAGCCGAATTGGACTTTCCAAGCGCTCAGTGCAGGGCTCTGCACACCGTAAGCGCTCAGTACATAGTCAGCGCTCACTAAATCCCATTGCAAGGATGAATGAATGAATGGATTAGCAGCCACGTTCCCTACGGCTTTATTATGTCTCTAGAGGGGGAGATAATCATGACGATAAAATGATAATAATAACGTTGGCCTTTGTTAAACGCTTCCTATGTGCTGAGCACTGTTCTAAGCGCTGGGGGAGATACAAGGTGATCGGGTTGGCCCCCGGGGGCTCACACTTTTAATCCCCATTTTACAGATGAGGTCACTGAGGCCCAGGGAATTGAAGTGACTTATCCAAGGTCCCACAGCAGACAGGTGGGGGAGCCGGAATTAGAACCCACGACCTTCCCTTCCTTCTCTCCGATTCTCTCTTCCAATTTCGCTTTTCCGCTCCCTCCCTCCCTCCCTCCCTCCCTCCCTCCCTCCCTTCCCTCCTCTTCTCTCCCTCCTCACGTCTCCGCTGTCTCTCCCTCTCTTTCCCACCCCTCCTCATTCTTTCCTTTTCTCTCCTTCCCACCCCTCCTCCTTCTCCCCTCCTTCTCCCTTCTTTTCTCCTTCCTACCCCCTCCTTTTCTCCCTTCTGTCCTTCTTCCCACCCCTCCTCCTTCTCCCCTCTTTTCTCCTTCCCACCCTTCCTTCTCTCCCCTCTTTCCTCCTTCCCCCCCCTCCTTTCCCCCCTTCTTTCCTTCTTCCCACCCCTCCTCCTTCTCCCCTCCTTCTCCCTTCTTTTCTCCTTCCTAGCCCCTCTTTTTCTCTCTTCTTTCCCCTTCCCACCCCTCCTCTTCTCCCTTCTTTCCCCCTTCCCACCCTTCCTTTTCTCCCTTCTTTTCTCCTTCCCACTCCTCCTTTTTTCTCCCCTTTTCTCTCCTTCCCACCAGTCCTTATTCTCCCCTCCCTCTCCCCTTCTCTCCTTCCCACCCTCTTGTCCCCTTTTCTCTCCCCTTTTCTCCCCTTTCCACCCCTCTTCACTTCTCCCGTTCCTGTCCCCCTTCTCTCCTTCCCATCTGCCCTTTTTCTCCCCTTTTCTCTCCCCTCTCCCTCTCCTTCCCACCCCTCCTCATCCTCCCCTCTTCTCTCCTTTCTCACGTCTTCACTCCTCCCCTTTTCTCTTGCCCTTCTCTCCTTTCCACCGTCATTTTTCTTCCCTTTTCTCCCCTTCCCACCCGTCCTTTTCTTCTCCTTTTCCCTCCTTCCCACCCCTTCATTTTCTCCCTTTTCCCTCTCTCCTTTTCTCTCCTTCCCACCCCTCCAAATCCTCCCCCTTCTCTCCCTTCTCACCTCTTCACTTCTCCCGTCCCTGTCCCCCTTCTCTCCTTCCCATCTGTCCTTTTTCTTCCCTTTTCTCTCCCCCTTTTCTCCTTCCCACCGTCCTTTTTCTCTCCTTTCCTCTCCCTCCCACCCCGCCTCACTCTCCCCTCTTCTTTCCCTTCTCGCCTCTTTACTTCTCCCCTCCCTCTCCCCTTTTCTCCCCTTCCCACCCATCCCTTTCTTCCCCTTTTCCCTCCTTCCCACCCCTTCATTTTCTCCCCTTTTCTCTCTCCTTTTCTCTCCTTCCCACCCCTCCTCATCCTCCCCTCTTCTCTCCCTTCCACCCCTCTTCACTTCTCCCCACCCTGTCCCCCTTCTCTCCTTCCCAACTGCCCTTTTTCTTCCCTTTTCTCTCTCCTGATCCCTCCTTTCCACCTGGCCCTTTTCTCCCCTTTTCTCTCCCCCTTTTCTCCTTCCCACCGTCCTTTTTCTCCCCTCGTCTCTCTCCTTTTCCCTCCTTCCCACCCCTCCATTTTCCTCCCCTCCTCTCTGCCTTCTCCCCTCTTCTCCCCCCCTTCCTTATTAATATAACAATTATGACATTTTCCTCCCCTCCTTTCCCCCCTGCCTCCCTCCTCCTCCCCCCTCCCCAAACCTCCCGTCCTGTCATTCATTCAACAGTATTTATTGAGCGCTTACGGTGGGCAGAGCACTGTACTAAGCGCTTGGGATCCCGTCCTGTCCTGTGTCACTGTGCGGGAAGGCCCTGCCCTCCTCTCCCGGGGGCCGGCGGTGTTCCCGGCTCGGAGGGTTTGGGATGGGGACCTGCTGGGTCAGAGCCGCAGAGATGGGGGGCTTCTCCCTCGGACCCCTCGGACTTGGCTTCAAAAAAGGAGGGAAAAATAACCCCAGTGACCCCCCCACCCCCCCCATCCACCGCTACACGCAGACACAAGCACACAAGTGACCTTGGACCAGTCACTTCCCTTCTCCGGGCCTCAGTTCCCTCCTCTGGAAAATGGGGATGGAGACCGGGAGCCCCCCTGGGGGACAGGGAGGGTGTCCATCCCGATTGGCTGGCATAATAGTGATGCTATTGGTTAAGCGCTTACTCTGTGCCAAGCACCGTTCTAAGCACTGGGGTAGATATAAGGTCAGAATAATATTAATAATAATGATGAGGGCATTTGTCAAGCGCTTACTAGGTGCCAGGCACCGTTCTAAGCGCTGGGGGAGAGACAAGGTCATCGGGTTGTCCCACGGCCTCACCGTCTTCATCCCCATTTGACAGATGAGGTCACTGAGGCCCAGAGAAGGGAAGTGACTGGCCCAAAGTCGCACAGCTGGTAAGTGGCGGAGTCAGGATTAGAACCCGCGACCCTCGACTCCCAAACCCGGCCTCTTGCCACTAGGCCACGCTGCTTCTCAGCTCGTTGTGAGCAGGGAGGGTGTCTGTTTATTATCATTATATCATTGGGATTTATTCCTTCAGTGGTATTTATTGAGCGCTTACTGTGTGCAGAGCACTGTACTAAGCGTATCTACGCATTCTCAGACGCACACAAACCCCCCTCCCCCCCCAAATTATAACCTTTTCCTACCTTTTCCCGTCAGGCTGCCTGGTAAACCCGAGATCAGCAAAAGCATCAAGAGAAGGAATCTGTACAAAACAGAGGAAAAAAGCAAACCTTCTAATCAGGAAAGGGGACCCTCCTCTCTTTTTCCGCCGAGCACCCCCCGATCTGCATTTTCGGGGTGACCCTCCTCGCCCCCCAGGCAAGAACGTTTTGCGGTTACCCAAAGCCCCTCCATCCACTGGAGAAAATTGGGGATAATCCCTGGGCCCCTGAACCCCAGAAAGAAGATTTGGGGGTAACCCCCAGCCCCCTGAAACCCTGAAGGAGGACTTGGGGTAACCCCCATCCCCCTTGAACCTCTGAAGGAGAATTTGGGGTAACCCCCAAACCCGAACCCCTGAAGGAGGATTTGGGGGTAATCCCTAGCCTCCTGAACCCCTGAAGGAGGATTTGGGGGTAATCCTTAGCCTCCTGAACCCCTGAAGGAGGATTTGGGGTAACCCCCAGCCCCCTTGAACCCCTGAAGGAGGATTTGGAGTAACCCCCAGCCCCCTTGAACCTCTGAAGGAGGATTTGGAGGTAACCCCCAGCCCCCGAACCCCTGAAGAAGGATTTGGAGTAGCCCCCTTCCCCCTTGAACCTCTGAAGGAAGATTTGGGGTAACCCCCAGTTTCCTGAACCCCTGAAGGAGGATTTGAGGTAACCCCCAGCCCCCTGAGCCCCAAACCCCCCGACCCTCTGAAGAAAGTTTGGGGGCTCCCCTCAGCCTCCCGCCTTCCCCTCCCCCTCACCTGTCGGGGCGCCGTCCGGGACCCCCAGACCCCAGGAGACCCCAGACCCGCATCCCCACGGCCCCCGCCCGCAACCCCCGCCGCCCCACACGGGGGACACCGGGAGAGAGCCCTCCTCACGCACACACCCCACCCTCCTCTCCCTCCTCCTCCTCTTCTCCCCCTGCTCCTCCTCTTCTTCCTCCTCCTCTTCTCCCCCTCCTCCTCCTCCTCTTCTCCCCCTCTTTTCCTCCCCCTCTTCTTCTTCCTCTTCTTCTCCTCCTCCTCCTCCCCCTGCTCCTCCCCTTCTTCCTCCTCCTCCTCCTCTTCTTCTCCCCCCGGTCCTCCCCTTCTTCCTCCTCCTTTTCTTTTCCCCTTTTCCTCCTCTTCTCCCCTCCTCCTCTTTTTCTTTCCCTCCTCTTCTCCTCCCCCTCCTCTTCTCCCCCTCCTCCTCTTCACCTCTTCTCCTCCCCCTCCTCTTCTCTCCCTCCTCCTCTTCACCTCTTCTTTTCTCCTCTTCTCCTCCTCTCCTCTTCTTCCTCCTCCTGCTCTTCTTCCCCTCCTTCCCCTCCTTTTCCTTTTCTCCCCATCCTCCTCACCTCCTCCTCTTCCTCTCCTCCTCCCCCTCTTCCTCTTCTTCTCCTCCTCTTCTCCTCCTTCTCCCTTTCCCCTCTCCTCTCTTCCTCCCCCTTCCCCTCCTCTTCTCCTCCTCCTCCCTTTCCCCTTCTCTTCCTCCTCCTCTCCTCCTCCTTCTTCCTCTCCTCTCCTCCTCCTCCTTCTCCTCCTCTTGTCCCCCTCCTTCTCCTCCTCTCTTCCTCCTCCTCCACTTCTCCTCCCCCTCTTCTTCTTCCTCCTCCTCTTCTTCCTCTTCTCCTCCTCCTCTCCTCCTCCTCCCTTTCCCCTTCTCCTCCTGCTCTTCTTCTTCCCCTCCTCCTCCTCCTCCTCCTCCCTTTCCTCTTCTGCTCTTCTTCTTCCCCTCCTTCCCCTCCTCCTCCTTCTCCTTTTCTCCCCATCCTCCTCACCTCCTCCTCTTCTTTTCCTCCTCCATCCGGTCATTCAACCACATTTATTGAGCGCACGCTGTGTGCAGAGCACTGTACTGAGCGCTCGGAAAGTACAATTGGGCAACTGAGAGAGACCATCCCTACCCAACAAGGGGCTCGCCGTCTAGAAGGCGGGGAGGGGGGAGAACGGACAACAAAATAAAAAACAAGTAGACAGCCATCACTACCACCAAAATAGATCAATAGAATTATAGATATAGATATATCTATAACATATTAGTATAAGATATAGTAGAGATATGATAATCTATAATAACGTCTTCCTCCTCTTCCTCTCCTACTTCTCCTCCTCATGTCCGGATCCACAATTTCTTTCTTTCTATTCCCATCCTCTTCCCCACTAGCCCGTCAGCTCCCCGTGGGCAGGGAATGGGTCTGTTCTACTATTACATTGGCCTCTCCCCAACGCTTAGTACAGCGCTCTGCACACGGTGAGCGCTCCGTAAATACCACCGATTGATGGCTGGAAAATGTCCGTCTCCCCCTCTAGACGTTCAGTTCCTTGTGGGCAGGCAACCTGTCTACCCACTCTGTTGTACTGAACTCTCCCAGACGCTTAGTACAGTGCTCAGTCAGTGCTCAATAAGTAGGACTGATCGATAGGTAAGTGCTTAGTACAGTGCAGGCGCTTAGAACGGTGCCCTGCATGTAGTAAGCGCTCGATAAATAGGAATGATTGATTAGCCGTCCTACTACCTTATCCTCTATCACGTCTAATAGATAGCTGTTCCAAGAGATTTCTGCTCCAATAGCTATTTGGAGCTAATAACGGCTAACAGAGATCAGCTCTAATGGCTATCAGTTCTAATAGCTATCTGCTCTCATAGCTATTAATTCTAATAGATATTTGCCCTAATAGCTCTCAGTTTTGCCGTTCACATAGACATCAGCTCTAATAGCAGTTCTAATAGATAGTAGCGATCGGTTTGCCGTTCTCATAGATAACAGTCCTAATGATCAGTTCTGATAGATATTTGCTCTGTTTAGCGATCCATTTTGCCACTCTCATAGATAACAGTTCTAATAGGGATCAGTTCTGATAGATATTTGTCCTAATAGCGATCAACTTTGCCATTCTCATTGATAACAGTTCTAATAGAGATCAGTTCTGATAGATATTTGCTCTAATAACGATCCGTTTTGCCATTTTCATAGATAACAGTTCTAATAGTTATCAGTTATGATAGATATTTGATCTTATAGTGATCCGTTTTGCCATGCTCATAGATATCAGTTCTAATAGTTACCGGTTCTGATAGATATTAGCTCTAATAGCGATCCATTTTGCCATGCTCATAGATATCAGCTCTAATAGTTATCGGTTCTGATAGATATTAGCTCTAATAGCGATCCGTTTTGCCATGCTCAAAGATATCAGCTCTAATAGTTATCTGTTCTGATAGATATTTGCTCTAATAGCGATCCGTTTTGCCATGCTCATAGATATCAGCTCTAATGGTTATCGGTTCTGATAGATATTAGCTCTAATAGCGATCCGTTTTGCCATGCTCGTAGATATCAGCTCTAATAGTTATCAGTTCTAATAGATATTTGCTGTACTATCTCTCAGTTTTGCCATTCTCAGAGATATCAGCTCTAATAGCCATCCGTTCTAATAGCCTTCTGTTCTAATAAATAGCTATTCAAATAGCTATCAGTTTTAATAGATATCTCCTCTTATAGCTATCGTTTCTAATAGACTTTTTTGCAACTAGCTCTCAGTTCTAATAGTCATCTGTTCTAATAGATATTCTTTCAACTATCGGTTCTAATAGCTCTCCGTTCTATTAGATATTTTCGCGAAGAGCTGTCTGTTCTAATAGCTATCTCTGCTAATAGATTTTTTTTCTAATAGCTATCACTTTCAGTCACTGCAGCTGTAGATATCAGCTCTTACAGCTACCCCTACTAATAGATATTATTGATTAGCTATCGGTTCTAACAGCTATCCGCTCTGATAGTATTTGTTCTAATAGATATTTGTCCTAATAACTATCCGTTTTGTCATTCTCCTAGATATCGGCTCTAATAGCTATCGGTTCTAATAGCTATCGGTACTCTAATAGATACCTCTTCTAATAGATGTCTTTTCTAATAGCTATCAGTTTCGATCGCTGCCATTCTCCTAGATATCGGCTCTAATAGCTATCGGTTCTAATAGCTATCGGTGCTCTAATAGATACCTCTTCTAATAGATGTTTTTTCTAATAGCTATCAGCTTCGATCGCTGCCATTCTCCTAGATATCGGCTCTAATAGCTATCGGTGCTCTAATAGATATCTCTTCTAATAGATTTTTTTTTAATAGTTATCAGTTTCGATCGCTGCCATTCTCATAATTATCGGCTCTGATAGCTATCAGTTTTAATAGCTATCGGTGCTCTAATAGATATCTCTTCTGATAGATGTTTTTTCTAATAGCTATCAGTTTCGATCGCCGCCATTCTCATATAGATCGGTGCTCTAATAGATATATCTTCTAATAGATGATTTTTCTAAGTTATCAGTTTCGATCGCTGCCATTCTTCTAGATATCGGCTCTAGTAGCTATCGGTTCTAATAGCTCTCGGTGCTCTAATAGATACCTCTTCTAATAGATGTTTTTTCTAATAGCTATCGGTTTCCATCGCTGTCATTCTCCTGGATATCGGCTCTAATAGCTATCGGTGCTAATAGCTATCGGTGTTCTAATAGATATCTCTTCTAATAGATGTTTTTTCTAGTAGTTATCAGTTTCGATCGCTGCCATTCTCCTAGATATAGATCGGTGCTCTAATAGATATCTCTTCTAATGGATGTGTTTTCTAATAGCTATCAGTTTCGATCGCTGTCATTCTCCTAGATATCGGCTCTAATGTAGCTATCATTTCTACTAAACATCAGCTCTAATAGCTATCGTTTCTAATAGATATCAGTTTCCTAATAGATACCTGTTCTGACACGTTTCAGTAGATACAACTTAGAAGAGGCGGGGCTTAGTGGAAAGAGGCCGGGCTGGGAAGTCAGAGGTCGTGGGTTCCAATCCCGCTTCCGCCACTTGCCAGCTGTGCGACCTTGGGCGAGTCGCTTCACTTCTCTGAGCCTCAGTTTCCTCCTCTGTCAAATGGGGGTGAAGCCTGTGAGCCTGATCACCCTGATGACCTTGTCTCTCCCCCAGCGCTTCGAACAGGGCTAGGTACATAGTAAGCGCTTAACAAATGCCAACGTTATTATGATTATTATTACTAGATAACTATTCTAATAGATTCTAATAGTTCTAACAGCCAGGGCTCCTAATAACTACGAGCATTTCCGTAGCTCTCTCCAGAAACAGCACGGCGTAGCGGACAGAGCCCGGGCCTGGGTTCTAATCCTGAATCCTTCACTTGTCTGCTGTGTGACCTTGGGAGAGTCACTTCCCTTCTTGGGGCCTCAGTTCCCGCCTCCGCAAAATGGGGATGGAGACTGGGAGCTCCACGGGGGACAGGGTCCAAACCTTAGTAGGGTGCCTGGAACATAGTAAGCGCTTAACAAATTCCACTATTATCGGTATAATAATAATGATGATAATGTTGGTATTTAAGTGCTTCCTCTGTGCAGAGCACTGTTCTAAGCGCTGGGGGAGAGACGGGGTCATCAGGTTGTCCCACGTGAGGCTCCCAGTCTTCATCCCCATTTGACAGAGGAGGGAACTGAGGCCCAGAGAAGGGAAGTGACTGGCCCACAGTCACCCAGCTGACAAGGGGCAGAGCTGGGATTCGAACCCATGACCTCAGACTCCCCAGCCCGGCCTCTGTCCACTGAGCCACGCTGCTTCTCTGACTGCTCTGGCAACTCTCAGGCCTAATAGGTCGAAATCCTGACCGCTATCAGTTCCGATCACTGCCATTTTCCAGCGCTTAGACCAGTGCTTGGCACCTAGTAAGCGCTTAACAAATGCCAACCTTAGCATTATATCCGTTCATTCACTCAGTCGTCTTTATGGAGCCCTTGCGGGGTGCAAAGCCCTGGACTAAGCGCTGGGGAGAGTCCAATACAGCAATAAACGGTGACAATCCCTGCCCTCAACGACCCGCCGGTCTAGAGGAGGGAAGACAGAAATCACTCTAAGTGAATAAACTGGCAGATTAATTCCGTAATAGCTATCATTTGAAATAGATAGCAGTTTCCTAATAGCAAACCGTTCTAAAATATATAATATATTATAATAATACATAATTCTATGGTATAGAATTATATATGATTTAAATATATGTATATAACATTCTAATAAGATTACATACAATTATATATTATTAGAATACATTTATATACAATGTACATACATTTATATATTATTTATATATAATATATAATACCACGATATATAATTATTTATTAGTAATGCACATATATTATATATCTGTTCTAATGTATATCTGTTCTAATAACTATCAATTCTAATAGATATCGGTTCTACCAGCTATCACGTCTAGTAGATGTCAGCTCTAATAGCTACCGTTCGAATATATATTTATATATTATCAGTATATTATATTAGTAAATTATATGCAATTACATATTATCAAAACATAGTTATATATATGACATATTATAATAACACATTACATACAATTATATATTATTAAAATACATCTATATAATATATTATGTATAATTGTATATTATTAATACCCACACGCATATATATATGTCCTAATATATATCTGTTCTAATGACTAGCAGTTCTAATAGATATCGGTCCCACTAGCTATCACTTCTAGTAGATGTCAGCTCTAAAAGCTATCCGCTCTAATCGATATTTGTTCTAGCAGATATTTGTGACAATATCTAAGCCTTTCGATCACTGCCGTTCTCATAGATATCAGCTCTATTAGCCCCCCGTCCTCACAGCCGGGGCTTCTCCTATCTATTAACTAGGTCCTAATAAATCTATGTCTGGTAGCTATGGATCCTAATAGAAAGTCATTCTAATAGCTATTTTTTAAAAATATCTATCCACTCTAACAGCTTTTGCAATAGCTGGCAGGTTTAATAGATATCTGACCTAATAAATAGCCTTTCTACCCCCATGACTTTAGGTATCTGCTCTAATCTGTTCAAATAACTATGGGTTCTAAGAACTAGGGCTTCTAATCGATATCTGTTTTAAAAACAATCTCTTCCAACAGCTATGGCTTCTAATAGCTGTCCTGATGGAAACGTTTCCGTTGTCCTTCAGTTCCAATAGATAATAATAGTTGGTGTCTTTGTTAAGCGCCTGATAGGGGCCGAGCACTGTACTGAACGCTGGTGTAGGTCGGAGAGTATTAGGCCCCACACGGGATCTAATTCGCAGTCCGAGGTGGAACGGACAGCGGGGCTCGAACCCCCATTTTGCAGATGAGGGAACTGAGGCCCAGAGAAGTAAAGTGACTTGGCCAAGGTCACAGAGCAAGCACGTGGTGGGGCCGGGATTAGAACCCAGGTCCTCCGACTCCCGGGCCCGACCTCTTTCCACCAGGCCACGCCGCTTCACCCAGAGAATAATAATTGCCGTTTTGGTTTAACGCTTATTATGCGCCAGGCACTGTACTGAGTCCTGGGGCAGATACGAGCGCTTAGTACAGTGCTCTGCGCACAGTAAGCTCTCAAAAAGCTTACTTTGGGAGGACGTGGGCTCTAATCCCGGCTCCGCCGCCTGTCTGCCGGCTGACCTCGGGCCAGTCATTTCACCTCTCTGGGCCTCAGTTCCCTCATCTGGAAAATGGGGATGGAGAGCGGGAGCCCCACGGGGGACCACCCGATGACCTCGTCTCTCTCCCAGCGCTTAGAACAGTGCTGGGCACCTAGTAAGCGCTTAACAAATACCAACATCATTATTATTACAAGCAAATCGGGGTGGACCCGATCCCTGCCCCACCGACGGCGATCCCGTCGTTGGGCAGGCCTCGTCTCTACCCGCTGCCGAACTGTCCGTTTCAAGCGCTTAGTCCGGTGTTCTGCACATAGTAAGCGCTCAGTAAATACGCTTGGGCGAAGGAACGGAGGTGCTTAATCTCTGTTCTACAGATGAGGTCACTGAGGCCTAGAGAAGTGCGGTGACTTACCCAGGGTCACCCAGCGGACGTGGAACGATAATAATAGAGGGGATGGTCTTTGTTAAGCGCTAACTGTGGGCTAAGCACTGTTCTAAGCGCTGGAGGAGAACCCAGGTCCTTCTGGTTTCCGGTTCCTTGCATTTTGGAGCCCTTCTCCCCCCCGGCAGAGCCAAGAGAGGGTGGAGGGGGAAGGATATTTGCTTTGTGGTTGTAATTCTGACCCCAGAGAGTCTCTTTGGGGATGGGAATGGGAATGGGAATGGGAATGGGAATGGGGGGGCTGTGCATACACTTTCTCCGGATGCCTGGAGTGGGGGAAGGGGAAAAGAGGGGAGGGTTTTCCCTCCCCAGACCCTGGAGCAAATATTTGGATAAAAAGGGGGGTTGGGAGGTGCTGATCTGGGAGGGGAGAAGTAGGGGGATTTTCACAGAGGTTCAAAGACGGGGCAAACCCCCCTCCCCCCCCCCAACCCTCTAGGAGCCCGGAGGTCTGTGGGAATTTCCAGACATAAAACTGCAAAAACAGAACTAGTAGGAATAAGAAGATGGGAAGCGGCCTGGCTTAGTGGCCAGAGGCCGGGGCGGGGGAGTCACAGGTGGTGGGTTCGAATCCCGGATCCGCCGCTTGTCGGCTGGGTGACTTCGGGCAGGTGACTTCACTTCTCTGGGCCTCAGTGATCTCATCTGGCAAATGGGGATGAAGACGGGTGAGCCCCACGGGGGATAACCCGATGACCCTGTATACACCCCAGCGCTTAGAACAGTGCTTGGCACATAGTAGGCGCTTAACAAATACCATTTTTATTATTCCTATATTTATGAAGAGCGCCTTTTTTTCTCTCTTCTTTCCTCCCTCCCCTTCTCCTTCTTTCCCTCCCCTCTCTCCTTTTCCTTCCTCCCTCGCTTCCTTTCATCCCCCCCGGCCCCCTTCCTCTTTTCCTCTCTTCCCCAGTCCCTCGTCCTCCGGTCAGTTCTCACTTCCAATCTCGTCTTTCTCCTTCTCATCCTTCTTCCCTTACTCCTTTTCTTCCCTTTCCCTTTTCCTCCATCTCCTCGTCTTTCCTTCCTTCCTTCCTTCCTTCCTTCCTTCCTTCCTTCCTTCCTTCCTTCCTTCCTTCCTTCCTTCCTTCCTTCCTTCCTTCCTTCCTTCCTTCCTTCCTTCCTTCCTCCCTCTCTCCCCTTGTTTCCCTCTCTTCCCTCTCCCCTTCTCTCCCTCTCATCCTCCACTCTGCTCTCTCCTTTTCTCCCCCCCCTTTTCCTCTTTTTATCCTCCCCCATCTCCCCCTTTCCTTCCCGCTCTTCCTCTCCTCCTCCATCTCTCTCTCCTCCTCTTCCTTTCTTCCCTTCCTTCTTCCGACCCTCTCCCTTTCCTCCTTTTCCTCTCCCTCTCATCCTTCTTCTCTCCTCTTCCTTTCATCTTCTCTCTCCCTCATGCCCATCTCTCTCCTCTTCCTTTCTTCTTCTCTCTCCTTCTTTCCCCCTCATCCTCCATCTCTTTCCCTCCTCTCCTTTTCTTCCCTCCCTTTCTCCTTCTCTCTCTTCCTCCACCCCCTCCTCCTTTTCCTCTTCCTCTCCTCCTCTCTCCTCTTCCTTCTCTCTCCCTCTTTCCCCCCTCATCCCCATCTCTCCCTCCTCCCCTTCCTTTCTTCCCTCTCTCCCTCTCCTCCTCCATCTCTCTCGCCTTCCTTTCTTCTCTTCTCTCCTTCTTTCCCCCTCAGCCTCCATCTCACTCCTTCTCCCCTTTTTTCTTCCCCCCTTTCTCTCTCTCTCTCCTCCTCATCCCTCTCTCCACTCCTTTTCCTCTTTCTCTCCTCCATCTCTCTCTCCTGCTCTTTCTTTCTTCTTCTCTCTCCCTTTTTCCCCTTCATCCCCCATCTCTCTCCCTCCTCCTCTTCCTTTCTTCCCTCCCCTTTCCCTTCCCTTCCCTTTCTCTTTCTCTCTCCTCCCCATCGCTCTCTTCCTTTTCCTCTCCCTCTCCTCCACCTCCCTCCTCTTCCTTTCTCCTCTCCCCCTCTCTCCCCTCTCATCCTCCATCTCTCTCCCTCCTCCTCTTCTTTTCTTCCCTCTGTTTCTCCCTCTTTCTCCTCCTCCATCCCTCGCTCCCCTCCCTTTCCTCTTCCTCTCTCCTCCTCTTCCATCTCTCTCTCCTGCTCTTTCTTTCCTCTCCCTCTCCTCCTCCATCTCTCTCCTCTTCCTTTCTTCTTCTTCTTCTCTCTCCTTCTTTCCCCCTCAGCCTCCGTCTCACTCCGTCTCCTCCCCTTCTTTTCTTCCCTCCATTTCTCTCTCTCTCTCCTCTTCCATCCCTCACTCCCCTCCTTTTCCTCTTCCTCTCCTCCTCCATCTCTCTCTCCTGCTCTTCCTTTCTTCTTCTCTCTCCCTCTTTCCCCCTCCTCCCCATCTCTCCCTCCTCTCCTTCCTTCCCTCCCTCTCTCCCGCTCCTCCTCCACCTCTCTCCTCTTCCTCTCTCTCCCTCTTCCCCCCTCAGCTTCCGTCTCTCTCTCCCTCTGCTCCCCTTCTGTTCTTCCCTCCCTTCCTCCCTCTCCCTCCTCTTCCATCCTTCTCTCTCCTCCTTTTCCTCTTCCTCTCCTCCTCCACCTCTCTCCTCTTCCTTTCTTCTTCTCTCTCCCTCCCCCCCCCCATCCCCACCTCTCCCTCCTCCCCTTCCTTCCTTGCCTCCCTCTCTCCCTCTCCTCCTCCACCCCTCTCCTCTTCCTCTCTTCTCTCTCCCTCATCCTCCATCTCTCTCTCCCTCCTCCCCTTCTCTTCTTCCCTCCCTTCCTCCCTCTCCCTCCTCCTCCATCCCTCTCTCCCTCTTATCTCCCACCCCCTCTTTCCCTATCTCTCCCTCCCCCCACCAAAGACCCCCCCCCCCACCCCACCTTTCCAGGGCCACACACAAACACACAAACACCCCCCCACCCCGCCTTTAAAGGCAAACCCCATTAACCGTCTCCGGCCTGGGCGAAAAGAAAGATTTTTCACATTAAACTGCAGAACGGGGGCGGGGGCGGGTGTTTTTTTGGGTTTTTGGGGTCAACAAAGCCATCAGAAAGCGACAGGAAAGGGGGGGTCTTATCCCCTTATCGGGCCTTGGAGGAGATAAGGGGAGGGGGAGGGGTTTCGGAGGAATCTCCCCCACCCCGACCCCTTTTTCCTAACGGGAGAGAGGCAGATAAGAGCACTTTGGAAGCTCCACATTCCTCTCTTTTCCCCTCCCCGCTTCCCAACGATGGGAGAATTGCCAAGAATCATAAAGCTGCCATTCATTCATTCCTACATTCATTCCTTCCTTCCTATTTAGTGAGCGCTTCCCGTGCGGGGGTACCCTGGACTAAGAGCTTGGGAGAGTACCCTGCCTGTTTACTTGTTTTAATAATAATAATAATAACGATGGGATTGGTTAATAATAATGATAGGTATTTGTCAAGTGCTTACTGTGTGCAGAGCGCTATTCTAAGCGTTGGAGGGGATACAAGGTGATGAGCTGGTCCCCCGTGAGGCTCCCCGTCTTCATCCCCATTTGACAGATGAGGGAACTGAGGCCCAGTGAAGTGAAGCGACTCGCCCAAGGTCACCCGGCTGACGAGCGGGATTCGAACCCACGACCGCTGTAGTCGGCTCCGCTTCCCGCCACCCACTTAGGTCTCCGTTGCACGTCTCCTTTCACCCGTCATCCACTCACCTCTGTTTACGGTGTGCGGAGCCCTGTCCTAAGCGCTTGGAAAGTGCCCATCGGCAATAATGAGGGACCGGCGCTTAGGACAGCGCTCTGCACATAGTAGGCGCTCAGTAAATACCGGTGAATGAATGAATCGCCACCCGCCGAGGGCTCTCGGCCTACACCTGGTCCTTGACTTGGGGATGGAGACCCGGAGCCTCGCGGGGGACGGGGATCCGGCCCAACCCCAACGGACTGGATCCACCGCAGCGCTTAGTACAGTGCTTGGCACCTAGTAAGCGTTTTTAACAGATCCGACCGTTCTTACTATTATTTTACCTCGATTTCCTTGCCGGGCTCCTCCTCTGCCACCTTCCCCCGGGGCCTGCAAGTCAGAAGGTCATGACTTTGAATTCTTATTCTTATTCTCATTATTATTATAAATTTACAAATAAATAAAATAAAAGGTCCCCTAACGCCCCAACCCGGGCTCTTCCATTCATTCCGTCGTACCTATTGAGCGATTACTGTGTGCGGAGCCCCGTTCTAAGCGCTTGGAATGGACAAGCGCTTTTCACAGGGTGAGCACCAATCAATCAATCAACCGATCGATCAGTCGATCGTATTTATTTAAAGTTGGACAGATCTGCCGATAACGGACTCTGTAGTGAAAGCCTAGATAGCTCTGCCTAGAGGAAGGGGAACATATCGGCTGCGGGGGAGGTCAGTGAGGATTGGAAAGACATTATTTTTTGATGGCATTTGCTAAACGCCTACTATAATCATCACCATCATCACAATAATAATAATAGGTAATAATAATGATTTCTAGGCTGTCAGCCCGTTGTTGGGCGGGGATTGTCTCCATCTGTTGCCGAATTGTACTTTTCCAAGCGCTCGGTACAGTGCCCTGCACATAAAAAGCGCTCCGTAAATGCAGTTGAATGAATTCTAGTACTTGCTGAGCGCTTACTCCGTGCCCAACGCTGTTCTAAGCGCTGGGGAGAGGCAGGGTCATCAGGTTGCCCCCCGTGGGGCTCCCGGGCTTCATCCCCGTTTTTTACCCCGGAGGGAGCTGAGGCCCAGAGAGGTCGAGTGACTGGTCCAAGGTCACGCTTAGAACAGTGCTCGGCACAGAGTAAGCGCTTAACAAATACCAACGTAGAGCCGGGATTAGAACCCGTGCCCTTTCCGACCCCCCCCCCCCGCCCGGCTTTATCCGCTCCGGCAGGCTGCTTCCCACTCTGTGTTAAACACTGTGCTGAGCGCTGGGGCACTACTAAGAGTAATACTAATAAATTAGTATTCGTTATGAATTAATAATCTCTTAACAATTAATCTATTTATTCATAGAGAAGCAGCGTGGCTCAGTGGAAAGAACCCGGGCTTGGGAGGCAGAGGTAGTGGGTTCGAATCCAGGATCTTCCCCTTGGCAGCTGGGTGACTGTGGGCAAGTCACTTCACTTCTCTGGGCCTCAGTGGCCTCATCTGTCAAATGGGGATGAAGACGTGGGACAACCCGATGACCCCGTCTCTCCCCCAGCGCTTAGAACGGTGCTCTGCACATAGTAAGCGCTTAACAAATACCAACATTATTATTATTAAATTGGGTCAGACACGGTCCCTCTCCCACGTGGGGCTCATGGGCTAAGTAGGAGGGAGAATGTGTCTGTTTATCGTTGTGCTGGACGCTCCCAAGTGCTTAGCGCAGTGCTCCGCACACAGGAAGCGCTCAATAAATACGACCGCTTGACGGCTAATGTCCGTCTCCCCCTCTTGACCGCCAGCTCATTGCGGGCCGGGAATGCGTCTGCTTACTGCTGTGCCGGACTCTCCCAAACGCTCAGCCCGGTGCCCCGCACCCAGTTAAGCGCTCAATAAGTAGGGCCGAACGAACCACACTCGACAGCTCTCGCGGCCCCTCTCGGAGCAGATAAATACGTTTATTATAAATAAAGCTCGACGGGATCCGAACTCGGAGCCGGGCCTAGGGCAGGAGGAAGATGGCGGAGGCGGCGAGGCCCCAGAGCAGGAAGCGGGAGGGAATCCGCGCCGATCCCGAGCTCCCGGAGATCCCGGATCCGCCGTCCGAGATCCCAAATCCGCTGTCTTCCTCCCCGGGATCGCCTAGGAAGGGAGGCCCGGGAAGAGACGGGGTCAGAGATCAAAATGGCCGGACTTCTTAAGCGCTTACTACAACAACTACTACTAATGACGATATTTGGGAGGCGCTTACACTGGGCCCAGCACTGTTCTAAGCGCTGGGGGGGTCACTGGGTCGTCCCCCGCGGGGCTCACGGTCTTTAATCTTTACAGATGAGCTGACTGAGGCCCGGAGAATAATAATAATAATACTAACGATGGTGTTCGTTAAGCGCTGACTATGTGCCGAGCACTGTTCTAAGCGCTGGGGGAGAGACAGGGTCATCGGGTTGTCCCCCTTGAGGCTCACAGTCTTCATCCCCATTTGACAGATGAGGTAACTGAGGCCCAGAGAACAATAATAACGATCATGTCGGTATTTGTTAGGCGCTTACTAGGTGCCGAGCACCGTTCTAAGCGCTGGGGGAGAGACGGGGTCATCGGGGTGTCCCCCGTGAGGCTCCCGGTCTTCACCCCCGTTTGACAGAGGAGGGAACTGAGGCCCAGAGAAGGGAAGTGACTCGCCCACAGTCACCCAGCTGACAAGGCGCAGAGCCGGGATTCGAACCCATGACCTCGGACTCCCCAGCCCGGGCTACTAGGTGCCGAGCACTGTTCTAAGCGCTGGGGGAGAGACGGGGTCATCAGGTTGCCCCCCGTGGGGCTCCCGGTCTTCATCCCCATTTGACAGCTCCTTGAGGGCAGGGACCGTGTCTGCTTATTGTTGGATTGGCCTCTCCCCAGCGCTCAGCACAGTGCTCTGCACCCAGTTCAATAAATACGATTGAACGTATGAATGCGTTATAAGCTCGTTGTGGGCAGGGAATGGGTCCGTTTATTGCTGTATTGGACTCTCCCCTCCCCAGCGCTCAGTACAGTGCTCTGCACACCGTAAGCGCTGGAGGAATCCGACGGCCCGACTGATGGTCCCTTCCTCCTGACTGTGAGCTGGCTGTGGGCAGGGCGTGTGTCTGTCTATCGTCGGAGTGGACTCTCCGCAGCGCTCAGCACAGTGGTCTGCACCCGGGAGGCGCTCATTCCATCGGATGGAGTGAAAGGATGAATGAAGGGGGCGGAGAGGTGGGGCGGGGAGGCTCCCGCCTCCTGCCTCTGATCTGCAGATGGATGGGTTAATGGGGAAAAGCCCCCGGGGCTTCGGACGAATCCCCCCCCCCCCTCCTCTGCCCGCCTTCCCGCTTAGCATCGAGGCTTCAAGGGCGGGGGAGGGGAAGGAGGAGGGAGGAGGAGGAGGAGGAGGGAGAGGAGGAGAAGGAAAAAGGAGAGGAGAAAGAGCAGGAGCGAAGAGGGAGGAGGAGGAGGAGAGGAGGAGGAGGAAGGAGGGGAGGGAAAAGGGGAAGAAAAGGAGGAGAGGAGGGGGAGGAGGAGGAAAAAGAGAAGGAGGAGAAAAGGAGGAGGGAGGAAGAGGAGAAGGAAAAAGGAGAGGAGAGGAGAAAGAGGAGGAGGAGGAGGAGGAAAAAGGAGAGAAGGAAGAGAAAAAGAAGGAGGAGCAAAGAAGTGGGAGGAAGAGGAGGAGAGGAGGAGGAAAAAGGAGGGGAGAGGAGAAAGGGGGGGGGGAAAGGAGGAAGAGGAGGAGATGAGGAGAAGGAAAAAGGAGAGGAGAAGAAGAAAAGAAGAAGGAGGAGGAGGAGAGGAGAAGGCAAAAGGAGAGAGGAGAAAGAGAAGGGGGAGGAAAAAGGAGGAGAAGAAAAGGAGGAAGAGGAGGAGATGAGGAGAAGGAAAAAGGAGAGGAGGAGGAGAAAAGAAGAAGGGGGAAGAGGAGGAGGAGGAGAAAAGAAGTGGGGAAGAGGAGGAGGAGGAGAGGAGGAGGAAGAAGGGTAGAATGAGGAGGAGAAGGGGGAGGTAAACGGAGGGGAAGAAAAGGAGGAAAAGGAGGAGGAGGAGGAGGAGGAAAAAGGAGAGGAGAGAAAGAGAGAAGGAGGAGCAAAGAAGGAGGAGAAGAAAAGGAGGAAGAGAAGGAGGAGAAGGAAAAAGGAGAGGAGAGGAGAAAAAGGAGGAGGGGGAGGAAGAGGAGGAAGAGAGGAGGGAGGAAAAAGAGGAAAAAGGAGAAGGAGGAGAAGGGAAAGAAACGGAGGAGAAAGAAGAGGAGGAGGAGGGGGAGGAAAAAGGAGATTAAAAGGAGGAAGAGTAGGATGACAGAAGAAGGAGAAGGAAAGAAGGAGAAAAAAGGAGGAGGAGGAGATGAGAAGGAAAAAGGAGAGGAGAGGAGAAAGAAGGAGAAAAAAGGAGGAGGGGGAGAAAGAGGAAGAAGAGAGGAGGGAGGAAAAAGAGGAAAAAGGAGAAGGAGGAGAAGGAAAATAAGAGGAGGAGAAAGAAGGGGAGAAGGAGGAGAAGATGGGGGAGGAAAAATGAGAAGGAGGGAAAAGGAGGAGAAGAAAAGGAGGAAGAGGAGGAGGAGAGAAGGACAAGGAAAAAGAGAAGAGCGGAGAAAGAGAAGGAGGAGGAGAAGATGGGGAGGAAAAATGAGAAGGAGGAAAACGGAGGAGAAGAAAAGGAGGAAGAGGAGGAGGAGAGAAGGAAAAGGAAAAAGAGAGCAGAGGAGAAAGAGAAGGAGGAAGAAAGGAGAAAAAAGGAGAAAGGAGGAGGAGAAGGAAAAGAAAAGGAGGAGAAGGAAAAGAAGAGGAGGAGAAGGGGAGGAAACGGGCAGGAAGAAGGGGGAGGAGGAGGAGGAGGTAGAGGTGGAGGAAGAGAAAAAGGAGGAGGAGGAAAAAACAGGAGAAAGGAGAAGAGGAGAAGGAAAAGGAGAGGAGGACAAAGAGGAAGGAGGGGAAGGAGAAGAAAAATGAGGAGAAAGAGGAGAAGGAGGGAGAAGGGGAAGAGGAAAGGGGAGAAGGAAGAAGTGGAAGAGGAGGAGGAGAAAGAAGACAGAGGGGAAAACAGAGGAGAAAGGATGCAAAAAGGAAAAAGGAGAGGAGGAAGAGGGAGAAGAAGGAGGAGAAAGGATGCAAAAAGGAAAAAGGAGAGGGGGAAGAGGGAGAAGAAGGAGGAGGAGAAGGTGGAAGAGGAGAAAAGGAAAAAGAGAAAAAAGAACAAAGGAGAAAGGATGAGGAGAGAAGGAAAAGGAGAGGAGAGGAGGAAGATGAGGACAGGGAGGAAGAGGAAGGGGGGAGAAAAAAGGATTAGGAGGAGGAAGGAAGGAAAAGGGAGGAGGGAGGGGAGGAGGAAAGAGGAGGAGGAAGGGGGAATAGGAGGAAGGGGGGAGGAAAAGGGGGAGGAGGAGAGAAGAGGAGAAGGGGAAGAAACAGGAGGCGGAAGGAGGGAGAAGGGAGGAGGAGGGAGGAGGAAGAAGGATGAAGGAAGAGGAGGAGGAGGAAGGAGAAGGGAGGAGGAGGGCGCCAGTGTCCATACCACAGCCGGGCAGGAAGTTTTGTTGGAAACAGCGCAGTGCTCCCAGGGAGCACTTACAGAGGGAGCACTTTCGGGGCCACCAGCTGCCATGTGACAGCCTCCCACAGTGTCTGCAAGGGTGAGAGAAACAAAAACACACGCTCGGGAACCCAGGAGATCCGGGATGCTCACCTCCCTCCTCCTCCGGCCTCCCTCATCCCTCCTCCTCCTCCTCCTCCATCGTCCCATCACCATCCTCCCCGCCTCCTCCTCCATCTCCTCCCCTCCTCCCTCCTCCTCCTCCCCATCCTCCCCCCTCCATCCATCTCCTCCAGTTTTCCTCCTCCTCCATCGTCCCATCTCCATCCTCCCCGCCTCCTCCTCCATCTCCTCCCCTCTTCCCTCCTCCTCCTCCCCATTTCCCCTTCCCCATCCTCCCCCCTCCATCCTCCTCCTTCTGTTTCCCTCCTCCTCCTCCTCTATCTTTCCTTCCCTATCCTACCCTCTTCCTCCTCCATTTTCCCTCCTCCATCTCCTGCTCCTCCATCTTTCCTTCCCTATCCTCCCTTCCTTCATCCTCTCCTCTTCCCTCTTCCTTCAGTTTCCCTCCTCCTCCCCCTCTATCTTTCCTTCCCTATCCTACCCTCCTCCTCCTTCATTTTCCCTCCTCCTCCCCCGTCTTCCCTTCCCCATCCTCTCTTCCTCCAGTCCCCTCCTTCTTCCCCTCCATCTTTCCTTTCCCATCCTCCCCTCCTCCATCCTCTCCGCCTCACCCTCCTCCTCTCCCTCCTTCATCTTCCCTTCCCCATCCTCCCCTCCTCCATCCTCTCCTCCTCCTTAAGTTTCCCTCCTCCTCCATCTTTCCTTCCCTATCCTCCCCTCCTTCATCCTCTCCTCTTCCCTCGTCCTCCAGTTTCCTTCCTCCTCCTCCTCTATCTTTCCTTCCCTAACCTACCCTCCTCCTCCTCCATTTTCCCTCCTCCATCACCTCCTCCTCCATCTTCCCTTCCCCATCCTCTCCTCCTCCAGTTTCCCTCCTCCTCCTCCTCCTCCTCCATATTTCCTTCCCTCTTCCCCCTCCTCTCCCCCTCCCCCTCCTCCTCCTCCCTCCTCCTCAAGTTTCCCTCCTCCTGCTCCTCCATCTTTCCTTCCCTATCCTCCCCTCCTTCATCCTCTCCTCTTCCCTCTTCTTCCAGTTTCCCTCCTCCTCCTCCTCTATCTTCCCTTCCCCATCCTCCCCTCCTCCAGTGTCCCTCCTCCCCTTCCTCCATCTTTCCTTCCCTATCCTCCCCTTCCTCCATCTTTCCTTCCCCATCCTCCTCTCCTCCATCCTCTCCGCCTCCCCCTCCTCCTCTATTTTCCCTCCACCTACCTCTCCCTCCTCCATCTTCCCTTCCCCATCCTCCCCTCCTCCATCCTCTCCTCCTCCCTGTTTCCCTCCTCCTGCTCCTCCATCTCTCCTTCCCTATCCTCCCCTCCTTCATCCTCTCCTCTTCCCTCTTCCTCCGGTTTCCCTCCTCCCCTTCCTCCATCTTTCCTTCCCTATCCTCTCCGCCTCCCCCTCCTCCTCTCGCTCCTCCGTCTTCCCTTCCCCATCCTCCCTCCTCCCTCCTCCTCTCTCTCCTCCTCCTCCTCCTCCATCCTGTCCTCCCGGTTGCCCCCTTCCATCCTCCTCTCCTCCTCCTCCCTCCTCCCAAACCGGGACCACTCGGAACCCCAGGATCCTCCTCCTCCTCCTCCTCCTCCTCCTCCTCCTCCCCGGCTTCGGCGGGGTCCCCCCCTTACATTTTCCGCTCATCCACCTCGCAGTGACGTCCCCTGAAGCGAGGGGGGCAGGCACAGAAGCTCCCCAAAATACAGGTCCCGCCGTTCAAACAGCAGCTCCTCTCCGGGATCTTTCCTGCAACCGGGAAGACGGGAAAGGGCAGGGAGAGGCGGCCGGGGCGGGGGGGGACGGGGACCGACAAGGGGACCCGATGGACGGAAGGAACCCAGCCAACCCAGCCTGGGATTTCTAGGAAGCAGCGGGAAGATCCCGGGGCTGGGAGTCGCAGGGCTTGGGTTCTAATCCCGGCGCCGGTCCGCCGGGCGACCTCGGACCGGTCACTTCCCTCGTCTTAGAGGAGCAGGGCGGCCTGGCGCAAAGAGGCCGGGGCTGGGAGTCGCAGGCCCTGGGTTCTAATTCCGCCTCCGCCACTCAGTCATCCATTCCTTCGGTGGTATTTATCGAGCGCTTACCGTGTGCGGAGCACTGGACTGTGCGCTTGGAAAGGGCAATTCGGCGGCAGGATCTGCTCATCTTAGAGAAGCAGCGTGGCTCAGGGGAAAGAGCCCGGGCCTGGGAGGCAGAGGTCACGGGTTCGAATCCCGGCTCTGCCCCTTCTCAGCCTTCTCTGACCTTCTCTGGGCCTCAGTGACCTCCTCTGTAAAATGGGGATTAACTGGGAGCCTCCCGCGGGACCACCCGATTCCCCCGTCTCTCCCCCGGCGCTCAGAACGGTGCTCGGCACGTAGCGAGCGCTTAACAACAAATACCGACATTATCATTATCTGCTGGGTGACCTCGGACAGGTCACTTCCGTTATCTTAGGGAAGAAACGCGGCCTAGCGGAAAGAGCTCGGGGCTGGGAGTCAGAGGTCGTGGGTTCGAATCCCGGCTCCGCCGCTTGTCAGCTGGGTGACTTTGGGCCAGTCACTTCCCTTCCTCTGGGCCTCAGTTCCCTCACCTGTCAAAGGGGGATGAAGACCGGGAGCCCCACGGGGGGCAAGCGGATCGCCTCGTATAGGTAATGATGTTGGTATTCGTTAAGCGCTTACTACGTGCCGAGCGCTGTTCTGAGCGCTGGGGTAGACACAGGGGAATCAGGCGGTCCCACGTGGGGCTCACGGTCTTCATCCCATTTTACAGATAAGGGAACTGAGGCACAGAGAAGTGAAGTGACTCGCCCACAGTCACACAGCTGACGAGTGGCAGGGCCGGGATCCCCCGCCCCGGCGCTTAGAACGGCGCCCGGCACATAGTAAGCGCTTAACGGAGACCGTCATCCTTATCATCTTGGACAAGTCACTTCACTTCTCCGGGCCTCAGTTCCCTCCTCTGTAAAATGGGGATGAGGATTGCTCTGCGTCCAACCTGAGGACTATGTCTCCCTCCCAGCGCTTGGTACAGAGCCTGCCACGTAGTAAGCGCCTAATAAAGAGCATCACTGGGATTAGGATTAGACCACGAGCTGGTGGCGGGCGGGGAATGGGTCCGTTTCTTGTCCCGGGGTCCCGTCCCCCGCTCAGGGGATGGGGAAGGGGGAAAACCCGCCTAATATTCATTCGATAGTGTTTATCGAGCGCTCACTGCGTGCAGAGCACTGTGCTGAGCGCCGGCGGGCGGGGAGGGGGGCGGGGAGGGGAAAAGGGAGGGGGCGTCTCTTACCGGAGGTGGATTCCAGGCTCAAGTCCACCAGTCCCAGAAGGACCAGCACAGCCATCGCCGGCCTGCGGGGAGGAGGAGAGGCAGGGAGGACGGGGAGAGAGATAGGGAGGATGGAAAGGGAGGCAGGGAGGTCGGGGCGGAGGGAGTTGGGGAGGACGGGGAGAGAAACGGGGAGGATGGAGAGACAGGGAGGATGGAAAAGGGAGGCAGGGAGGCCGGGGGGGGGGGGAGAGAGGGAGGACGGGGTGGAGGGAGATGGGGGGCGAAAGGGGAGAGAGATGGAGAGGATAGAGACAGAGGACAGAGACAGAAAGACAGAGAAGGCCAGGGAAGGGAGAGACAGGGAGGACAGAGACAGAGAGACAGGGAAGGCCGGAGAAGGCAGAGACAGGGAGGACAGAGACAGAGAGATAGAGAGGATGGAGACAGAGAGAAAGAGAAGGCCAGGGGAAAGGAGAGACAGGGAGGACAGAGACGGGGAGATAGAGAAAGTCAGAGAAGGGAGAGACAGGGAGGACAGAGACGGAGAGACAGAGAAGGCCGAGGAAGGGGAGAGACAGGGAGGACGAGGAGAGAGCCCCCCCCCCCCCGGACCCCTCTCCCAGCCCAGCCCCCTTCCTCCAGGAAGCCCCCCAAGATTAGGCCGACCTGGTCTTCATCCCCGGGGGGGAGGGAGGGGAGATCATCCCAGAGGACCCGCTCCGGAGCCCCCCTGGCCGGCCGTGGGGCTGTACTGGACGCCCCCTGGCCCTCCGGGGGAAGCCCCTCCCCCAGACCTCGCCCCTCCAGGGGGCGGGGACCCCCAAATCGAACGACCCCGGTGACCCCCTTAATGAGATGCAAATTGGGGGGGAGGGGCTTAGTCTAGCGCGGGCCCCCCCCCCCCCCGAAATTAACCCTTTAAGCCCCCCGGGACGAGACTAGATGACCAGAACCCCCCCCCAATCCATCCATCAATTAATCGATCCTACTTATTGAGCGCTTCCTAATACTCTCACCGACAATGATGAGGTTGGCAGGCGCCAAGCGCTTCCTCTGTGCCGAGCAGCGGGCTAAGCGCTGGGGGAGAGGCAAGGTCATCCTTGGCAGCCCGCCCCTTGGCAGCCGCGTGACCTTGGGCGAGTCACTTCCCTTCTCTGGGCCTCAGTTCCCCCATCTGTCAAATGGGGATGAAGACCGGGAGCCTCACGGGGGGGGGGCCACCCGATGACCCCGGATCTCCCCCAGCGCTCAGAACGGTGCTCGGCACCTGGTGAGCGCTTGACAAATACCAACGTTACTAGGATTATTATCGGGTGGTCCCCCGGGGGGCTCCCGATCTCCATCCCCCTTGGACAGAGGAGGAAACTGAGGCCCACAGAAGGGTGGTGAGTCGCCCAAAGTCCCGTGGCGGAGGCGGGATTAGAACCCAGGGCCTCTGACTCCCGGGCTCGACCCGCCAGGCCGCGCCGCCTCTCCAGTGATCGTTATCGATAACGTTAGTTCATTCGTTCGGTCGTGTTGACGGAGCGCTGGGCAGAGGACTGTACCGAGCGCCTGGGGGAGTCCAATACAGCAGCCGAGAGAGGCGTTCCCCGCCCACGGCGAGCTCACCGTCTAGAGGGGGAGACGGCGGGTAGAGCCCGGCCCGGGGAGTCAGGAGGTCCTGGGCTCGAATCTCCGCCCCGCCACGTGTCAGCCGGGTGACCTCGGGCCGGTCGCTCGCCTTCTCCGGGCCTCAGTTTCCCTCCTCTGTCAAATGGGGATGGAGGCCGGGAGACGGGGACTGGGTCCGTCCTGATCGGGCTGGGCCCATCCCGGGGCTTGGGACAGTGTTTGGTACGCAGTGAGCGCCCGGTGATGACGGTGGAGTCTGTTAAGCGCTCCCCGTGACCTTGGGGGTCGGAGGGGACGGGGACGGGACGGAGGCCCGGGGAGGAGGCTCGGTCAGGGAAGCCTTCCCGGAGGAGGAGGAGGAGGAGGAGGAGGAGGAGGCCCTTCGATCAGGTCTCGGAGGAGGGGAGAGGGCCGGTCAGGGGGATCGGAGGCCGGACGGAGGCCGGGACATCTGGGTTTTCCCACCTCTTGGTGGCTGGAAAATGGATTTTCTGTCCCGGGGTGGATGGGGGGCAGTGACACCCAAGTCCGACGCTTCACAAGTGACAGACACCCGGGGGCGGGAGGGATGGAAGCCGTCTTTCCACCTTAAAAATTCCAGTCGGTAATCATATTCACGGCTGAGGCCTTCGTTGAGCGCTTACGAGGTGCCAAGGCCTGTAGTAAGCGCTGGGGGAGGGGCGAGGTCATCGGGTTGGAAACGGCCCCTGTCCCTCAGAATAATAATAATGACGACGATGGTATCTGTTAGGCACTTACTGCGTGCCGAGCGCCGTATTAAGCGCTCGGGGAGAGACGAGGTCGTCGGGTCGGACCCGATCCCCGTCCTTCGTGAGAATAATCATAATGATGGTGTCTGTTGGGCGTTCACGACGTGCCGAGCGCCGGGTTGAACCCGGTCCCTTTCCTTCATGAGGATAATAATGATGGCCTTTGTTAGGCGCTTACTAGGTGCCGAGCACCGTACCAAGCGCTGGGGGAGAGACAGGGTCAGCGGGTCGTCCCACGTGAGGCTCCCGGTCTTCACCCCCCATTTTCCAGATGAGGAAACTGAGGCCCAGAGAAGTGAAGCGACTCGCCCTCGGTCACCCAGCTGACACGGGGCAGATCCGGGATTCGAACCCGTGACCTCGGACCCCCCCAGCCCGGGCTCTTGCCGCTGAGCCACGCAGGGTGACCCAGCAGCTCCCCCAGCGCTTAGCACGGTGCCTGGCACAGAGTGAGCGCTTCGCAGAGCCCATCATCATGAATGTTAGCGGTATTATAAATAATAATAGTTATTAATAAGAAAATAGAATTGATTTAGTCTACACCTTGAGGCCCGACTTCTGACTGGGAGCCCGCCGTCGGGCAGGGACGGGCTCCCTCTGTTGCCCCAGTGTCCTTTCCAAGCGCTTAGTACAGTGCTCTGCACCCAGGAGGCGCTCAGTAAATAGCAGCGAAGAAATAGAGCGTGGCTCAGTGGCAAGAGGCCCGGCTGGGGAGTCAGAGGTCACGGGTTCGAATCCCGGCTCTGCCCCTTGGCAGCTGGGTGACCGTGGGCGAGTCGCTTCCCTTCTCTGGGCCTCAGTTTCCTCATCTGTCAAATGGGGATGAAGACCGGGAGCCTCACGTGGGACGACCCGATGACCCCGGATCTCCCCCAGCGCTTAGAACGGTGCTCGGCACCTAGTAAGCGCTTAACAGATACCAACATCATTATTGTTATTATTATTATTATTCTCTGGGCCTCAGTTCCCTCATCTGTCAAATGGGGATGAAGACCGGGAGCCTCCCGTGGGACGACCCGATGACCCCGTCTCTCCCCCAGCGCTTAGAACAGTGCTCGGCACATAGTCAGCGCTTAACAGATACCAACATTATTATCATTATTAATAATTAATAGAAAGATGCTTGGAGGGGAGGCATTGATGGGGCAGTAGCGCCACCTAGCGGAAAGAGCCGGAGCCTGGAAGTGGACGCTCTGGGGCCTTGCATCATGATTAATAATTATTATATTTATTAATAATAATAATGATGACGGTATTCACTAATCATGTGGGTATTTGTTAAGCCTGACTATGTGCCGAGCACTGTTCTAAGCGCTGGGGGAGAGACGGGCTCAGCAGGTGGTCCCTCGTAGGCCTGACCGTCTTCGCCCCCATTTGACAGAGGAGGAAACTGAGGCCCAGAGAATAATAATAATAATGTTGGTATTCGTTAAGCGCTGACTATGTGCCGAGCACTGTTCTAAGCGCTGGGGGAGAGACGGGCTCAGCAGGTGGTCCCTCGTAGGCCTCACCGTCTTCGCCCCCATTTGACAGAGGAGGAAACTGAGGCCCAGAGAAGGGAAGTGACTTGCCCAAAGTCACCCCAGCGCTTAGTACGAGGCCCGGCACCTAGTAAGCGCCGAACAGATCACCACCCTACTCTCCCCTCCGCACAATCCTCAATAATTGTGGCATTTGCGAGGCGCTCGCTATGGGCCCGGCACTATCGTAGGCTCAATGGCAAGAGCCTGGGCTGGGGAGTCAGAGGTCGTGGGTTCGAATCCCGGCTCTGCCACTTGTCAGCTGGGTGACCGTGGGCCAGTCGCTTCCCTTCCTCTGGGCCTCAGTGACCTCATCTGCCAAATGGGGATGAAGACCGGGAGCCTCCCGTGGGACGACCCGATGACCCCGTCTCTCCCCCGGCGCTTAGAACGGTGCTCGGCACATAGGAAGCGCTTAACAAATACCAACATCATTATTATCATTATTACTATCTCCCCCCGCCCTTTTTTAGACCGTGAGCCCGTCGTCGGGCAGGGCCGGTCTCTCTCTGCTGCCCAGCTGTCCTCTCCAAGCGCTCAGCACAGCGCTCTGCGCCCAGGAAGCCCTCGATAAACCCCGTCGGATGAACGGACGGACTGTACTGAGCGCCGGGGGAGGCCCCAGGCCCCCAGCTTGGACACGCTCCAGGTCCCGGTCCAGTCTGTTGCCGAACCGTCCATTCCAAGCGCTTACTACAGTTCTCCGCACATAGTAAGCGCTCAATAAACACTATTGAATGAGTGAACTAAGAGAGAGTTCGCCCCCCCCATCAGAAATCCTCAATTATTATCAGTGGGACTTTTCTGGACGCCTCCCAGGTGCCCGGCGGTGTCCCGAGCGCTGCCGCCGGGGCCCCGGGGGAGTCTAGCGGGTCTGGCGGGTCTTGGACGCCTCTAGGCCCGGAGAAACTTGACCCCTGGATCCCGGCCCGGAGACAGGGAGAGAGGGGGGAGTCTTGTTTATCCAATTCCCAAAATAGTCCGTGAGCGTAATGTCTCCGGGAACACCGTGTCAGACGTAGCTGGGCCTGTAAACACCCCCGGCCTCCGACACCCCCTTTAGACCCCTCTCTGCGGCGGAGCGGCTACTTTCTGGACGCCCTCCTTGGTGAGTGGTCTCTGGGGGGGGTCACTTGACGTAGGCCGGGGACACTAGAAACCGTCGGGGACGAGGGCAGGATTTTGGGTGGGGGGAAGGTCGTCCATCACAGAGGAGCCTGGGGTGGGGGGAGATGAAAATCCTAATGATAAATCGAGGCGTCTGTCAAGGCCGGGCTACATGCTGAGCGTTGGGGTCGACGGCCGGTGGCGAGCGGGGGCCGTCTCTCTTTCTTGCTGGGTTTGGACTTGGCCGAGCGCTTAGTACAGTGCCCCGCGCCCGGGAAGACGGGCGACCGAATGCAGGGAGCGCTGGCCGAGGGCGGGGCGCTGCGCTGAGCGCTGCGGAGAGGACGAGAGGGAGAAACATTCCCTGCCCGCGAGGACCTGAGAGTCCAGAGGGAGAAACAGACAGGAAAAGAAATGCGGGAATGTGGATATACTAGAGACCCCAGGGCTGGGAGTCAGAAGTCCTGGGTTCGAATCCCGCCCCTTGCCAGCTGGGTGACCTTGATCGAGTCCCTTCCCTTCTCCGGGCCTCAGTTTCCTCCTCTGTCCAATGGGGATGGAGTCCGGGAGCTCCTCGGGGGACCGCCTGATGACCTTGTCTCTCCCCCAGCGCTTAGAACAGTGCTCGGCACCTAGTAAGCGCTTAACAAATACCATCATCATCATCATCATTATTATTATTATTATCACTCAGTCTCCGCCCCCTGTGGGGATCCCGGTCTAAATAAGAGAGAGAACCGGGATTTTACCAAGACACAGGCAGGTCTTTTCCAGCGCTTAGTACAGTCTCTGGCACGTAGTAAGCGCTTAACAAATATCACTATGATTGACATTAATATTATTGATATTAATTAATCATTGACAATATTATTATTATCAGTAGATGAGGAGACCTGGAACTCAGAGCGTTTAAGCGGTCTCTCTGTTCTTCCGTCGTCCTCTACCAAGCGCTTAGTACAGTGCTCTGCACACATTAAGCGCTCAATAAATACTACTGAATGAATGAATGACAGAAAAGTTGGACCCGGTCCCCGTCCCCCGTGGGGCTCCCGGTCCCCATCCCCATTTTCCAGAGGAGGAAACTGAGGCCCGGAGAAGGGAAGGGACTCGCCCAAGGTCACCCAGCAGACACGTGGCGGAGCCGGGATTCGAACCCCGGTCCTCCGGCCCCCAGCCTCTTTCCGCCAGGCCGCCCCGCTTCTCACCTGATTGACTTGTATCGATCCCAACGCTCAGCACAGCGCTTGTCGAATGGTAAGGGCTCGACAAGCAGCGCGGCCTAGTCGCTAAAGCCCAGGCCTGGGAGTCAGGAGGACCTGGGTTCGAATCCCGGCCTCTGTCCCTTGTCTGCTGGGTGACCTTGGGCGAGTCCCTTCACCTCTCCGGGCCTCAGTTTCCTCCTCTGGAAAATGCGGATGGAGACCGGGAGCCCCAAGGGGGACGGGGATTGGGTCCAACCTTTCATTCATTCATTCAGTAGTATGTATTGAGCGCTTACTGTGTGCAGAGCACCGTACTGAGCGCTTGGGAGGGGACCAAAGAACGACAAACAGACGTAACCACTCGATCGTCTTCACTGAACCCTCACTGTGTGCCGAGCACTGTACTAGGCACCAGGGAGATCATCCAATCGGCCGGTGACATTTATTGAGCGCTCCCTGTGCGCCCGAGCACTGTACTGAGCGCTGGGGAGAAGACGACGGAAGAACAAACAGACCCGTTCCCTGCCCACAGTGACCTGACGGTCTGAAGTGCTTAGAACAGTGCTTTGCACGTAGTGAGCGCTTAACTAAACACCGTAATTCTGATTATCAGTAAAGGAGGAGACGGACAGAAATTGGTTGGGTCGGGTGAGCTTGGATCTCCCCCAGTGCTTAGCACAGAGCCCAGCACGTAGTAAGCGCCTAACAGATACCTTCAAAAATAAAATAAAACAATTAAAAGAGAAACCGAGCGCTCAATGAATACTACTGAATGAATTGAATTAATGATTTAAAGCATTTAATGATTCAGTAATGATAATCGTAGTTATGAGGGGGTTTGCGAAGCGCTTACTATGTGCCAGGCACTGTTCTAAGCGCCGGGGGGGGGGGAATACAAGGGGAATTAGGTCGTTCCCCCGTGGGGCTCCCAGTCTTCGTCCCCATTTTCCAGATGAGGTCGCCGAGGCCCGGAGAAGGGAAGCGACTCGCCCGAGGTCACGCAGCAGTCGAGCGGAGGAGCCGGGATTAGAACCCACGACCTTCCGACTCCCGGGCCTGTGCTCTATCCACTCTGCCTTGCTGCTTCATTAAATTTAATGATTTAAGGCATTTAATAATTTAATGATTTAAAGCATTTAATGATTTAAAAAAAAAATCGAATGATTGAATGATTTAAAACCTTGAATGATTGAATGATTGAGAGCACTGAATGATTGAGAGCACTGAATGATTGAATGACTCAAAGCACTGGATGATTGAATGATTGAAAGCATTGAACGATTGAATGACTGAAAGCATTGAATGATTGAATGAAAGCATTGCATGATTCAGAGCACTGAATGATTGAATGAAAGCATTGAATGATTCAAAGCATTGAATGATTCAAAGCATTGAACGATCGAATGATTGAAAGCGTTGAATGATTGAAAGCATTGAATGATCGAATGATTGAAAGCATTGAATGATCGAATGATTGAAAGCATTGAATGATTGAAAGCAGTGAATGATTGAATGATTGAAAGCACCGACTGATTGAGAGCATTGAATGATTGAAAGCATTGAATGATTGAATGATTGAAAGCGTTGAATGATCGAATGATTGAAAGCATTGAATGATTGAAAGCAGTGAATGATCGAATGATTGAAAGCACCGAATGATTGAAAGCAGTGAATGACTGAATGATTGAAAGCACCGACTGATTGAGAGCATTGAATGATTGAAAGCATTGAATGATTGAAAGCATTGAATGATCGAATGATTGAAAGCATTGAATGATTGAAAGCAGTGAATGACTGAATGATTGAAAGCACCGACTGATTGAGAGCATTGAATGATTGAAAGCATTGAATGATTGAAAGCATTGAATGATTGAATGATTGAAAGCATTGAATGATCGAATGATTGAAAGCATTGAATGATTGAAAGCAGTGAATGATTGAAAGCACCGAATGATTGAAAGCATTGAATGACTGAATGATTGAAAGCACCGACTGATTGAGAGCATTGAATGATTGAAAGCGTTGAATGATCGAAAGCACCGAATGATCGAAAGCACCGAATGACTGAATGATCGAAAGCACCGAATGATCGAAAGCACCGAATGACTGAATGATCGAAAGCACCGAATGATCGAAAGCCCTGAATGGCTGAATGACTGAAAGCATTTAATGATTTAACGATTGAAGTCGTTTAACGATTTACGGATTGAAAGCATTGAATGGTGGAAAGCTTTGAATGATTGAAAGCATTGAATGATCGAATGACTGAAAGCACTGAATGATTGAAAACATTAATTATTGAACGATTGAAAGCACTGAATGATTGAAAGCACTGACCGATTGAAAGCATCGAATGATTTAATGATTGAAAGCACTGAAACGATTCAACGCTTTGAACGATTGAAAGCACTAAATGATCGAAGCGTTGAATGATTGAAAGATTGCAGTCATTTGATGATTTAAGGAGTGAAAGCATTTAATAACGGGACGATCGAAAGCGCCGAATGATGGAAAGCATTTAACGATCGATGGCATTTAACGATTTCGTATTAGACCGGTCATGGGGACGATTTAACCATCGGAACCATCTGATGATTTCAATCGAAGGATTTAAAAGAACGTGTCTCCCTTGGCGTCTCCGGCACGGACACCTTCTGGAACCTTCGCCCTTGAGGGCCGCCATCCCGGGGCCGGAATCCCGGGGCCGCAATCCCGGGGCCGGACTATAAATCGAGGGTGAGCTCAGCGTTGGGATGATGTGTTTATTTCTAAAGATACCGACCCTCTCCCCTTGGGGACACGGGCCAGGTTCCCTTGAGTCCTTCGAATTCGGGCCCTGTCAACCGAGGCCATTTACTGAGCGCTTCCGGGGAGGGAGGGGGCCGAACGCGGGGCTGAGCGCTGGGGAGAGGGCCCCAGGACGGGGTCGGGAGGCAGGTCCGTCGCCCAAGTGAGCCGGGTCCCCATCCCTCCCGCGCCCCCGCTTTCCGGCCCCTCCGTTCATTGGTTCGCTGGGCTTTATCGAGCGCTTCCTGGGTGCTGAGCACTGTACTGAGCGCTTGGGAAGTCCAACTGGGCAGCAGAGAGAGACCGTCCCTGCCCGACAACGGATTTACGGTCTAGAAGACTCCACGTCCCCACTTCCCGTCCCCCCCACACCTCCGCTTCACGGCCTAGCGGGTCGAACCCGGGCCGGGGAGGCGGCCGTCCTGGGTTCTAATCCCGCCTCCGCCCCCTGTGTGACCTTGGCCTAGTCCCTTCCCTTCTCCGGGCCTCAGTCTCCCCCTCCGTCCCACGGGGATGGAGGCCGGGAGCCCCCCCGGGGGGACGGCCCCGCGACCCCGGATGCTCGGAACGGCGCTCGGCACGTAGTAAGCGCCTAACCCGTCCCGCCCCCGTCGTCGGCAGCCTCCCCCCGCCTCCGGCCGACCCCCGCCGGCGCGGCGATGGGGCACGAGGTGGTCGTACTGGACGTCTCCGTCCTCAGAGGACTGTGGGAGACGCGCGTCAGGAGGCAGACGGAGCGGCAGAAGAAGGAGGCCGAGCGGCTGGAGCGGAGCGCTCTGCACAGGTCAGGAGCCGAAATGAGGGGACGGGCCGGGGGACGGGGGACGGGGGGGGGTCCCCTCTCTCCCCCCCCTACCCGAGCAGCTCCCCGTGGGCAGGGAATGGGCCTGCTTAATGCTGTACTGGACTCCTCCAAGCGCTAACTCCTAATAATAATGTCGGTATTTGTTAAGCGCTTACCATGTGCAAAGCACTGTTCTAAGCGCCGGGGGAGATACGGGGTCATCAGTTCGTCCCACTTGAAGCGCGCCGTTAGTCCCCATTTTACTCTACGCCCGGTGAGCGCTCAGTAAATACGCTCACCGACTGGCCGCCCTCCCCAGGCCGTGAGCTCACTGTGGGCAGGGAGATAATAATAATAGTAATAATGTTGGTTAAGCGCTTACTACGTGCAGAGCACTGCTCTAAGCGCCGGGGGAGAGACGGGGTCATCGGGTGGTCCCGCGTGAGGCTCGCAGTTCATCCCCATTTTCCAGATGAGGTCACCGAGGCCCAGAGAAGGGAAGTGACTCGCCCACGGTCGCCCAGCTGCCGCGTGGCAGAGCCGGGATTCGAACCCGCGACCTCTGACTCCCAAGCCCGGGCTCTTTCCCCTGAGCCACGCTGCTTCTTCTCCTGGTAATAGGCGCCTACTAGGTGCCGAGCACCGTTCTAAGCGCTGGGGGAGAGACAAGGTCATCGGGTCGTCCCCCCGGGGGGCTCCCGGTCTTCATCCCCATCTTCCAGACGAGGTCGCCGAGGCCCAGAGGAGGGAAGTGACTCGCCCACGGTCGCCCAGCTGGCAAGCGGCGGAGCCGGGATTCGAACCCACGACCTCGGACGCCCAAGCCCGGGCTCTGTATGCTGCGCCGCTTCTCTAGCGTCCTCTCCCCGGCGCTCCGCACAGAGTTGCGCGCTCGATCAGTACGGTCGAATGAGTGAGCCCGGGGCCTGGGGGGTCGGAGGGCGTGGGTTCGAATCCCAGCTCTGCAACTTGTTGGCTGTGTGACCGTGGGCGAGTCACTTCGCTTCTCTGGACCTCAGTGACCTCATCTGGAAAATGGGGATGGAGACAGGGAGCCCCTCGGGGGACAACCTGATGACCCTCTACCTCCTAGCGCTCAGAACAGTGCTTTGCACATAGTAAGCGCTTACCAAATACCATCATTATCAACAAGCACCAACATTATTTACTGATTATTCTCTGGGCCTCAGTTCCCTCAGCCGGGGCCGCCCTGCTGACCCCCAGCGCTTAGAACAGGGCTTAGGCACCAAGTCGGCGCTGCACGGATGCCCTCCCGGAGCGCTCAGTACAGCGCTGCACGGATGCCATCACGGAGCGCTCGGGACAGCGCTGCACGGATGCCCTCCAGGTAGCGCTCAGTACAGCGCTGCACGGACGCCCTCCAGGGAGCGCTCAGTACAGCGCTGCACGGATGCCAACCCGGAGCGCTCGGCACAGCGCTCTGCGCACAGGAGGCGCTCAATAAATAGGACTGAACGGTGACCAAGGCCGGATTTTCCCTCCGAAGCCTTTTCCCATCATGCTCGAAGCCCCCTGGGTGATTAGAATATGCAAATGAGCGCAGAAGCCCCCCCCGCGAAGGAGAACATGCAGATGATATGCAAACGAGCCTCCCCTCATTAGCATATGCAAAATCGAGGCCTAGAAGTTGGGGAGAAGATTTTCATTTCCCCCCCGCCCCCAACAGATTTTTCAAGGTTTCCCGCCTCCCAGTAGTCACCGGTTCGGTTTAATGGTACTTACTGAGCGCTCCCTTTCGTCCATTCAATCCTTTAATGGTATTTATTGAGCGCTTACTGGGGGCGGAGCGCTGGACTGTACTGAGCGCCGGGGAGAGGCCACTACGGCGATCAACAGACACATCCCCTGCCCACAACGGGGTTATTCATTCGTTCAGTCCTTTCATGGTACTTATTGGGCGCTTCTTTTCCTCCATTCCTTCCATCGGTTGGATTTATTGAGCGCTTACTGGGGGCGGAGCGCTGGACTGTACTGAGCGCTGGGGAGAGGCCACTACGACAATCAGCAGACTGTAAGCCCGTCGATGGGCAGGGAATGTCTCTGTTGCCCAATTGTCCATTCCAAGCGCTTAGTCCAGTGCCTCTGCACACCAGTAAGCGCTCAATAAATACTATAGAATGAACAAACACCATCATCATTATTATTATAACGCCATTTCCACATAATGCGACTCTTTGGCAACTATTTGTTGCCGATTTGCACTTTCCAAGCGCTTAGTACAGTGCTCGGCACACAGTAAGCGCTCAATAAATACTATTGAATGAACAAACACCATCATCATTATTATTATAACGCCATTTCCACATAATGCGACTCTTTGGGAACTATTTGTTGCCGATTTGTATTTTCCAAGCGCTTAGTACAGTGCTCGGCACATAGTAGGTGCTCAATAAATACTATTGAATGAACAAACACGTCGTTATTACGATTATGATAACGCGATTCCACAAAATGCACGCTTTGGGAACTATTTGTTGCCGATTTGCATTTTCCCAAGCGCTAGTACATGTGCACATAGTAGGCCCTCAATAAATGCTACTGAATGAACAAACACATCACTATTCTTATAATAACGCCTTTTCCACATAATGCGACGCTTCGGGAACTATTGTTGCCGATTTGTATTTTCCAAGCGCTTAGTCCAGTGCTCTGCACATAGTAGGCCGCTCATAAATACTATTGAATGAATGAATGAATGGTATGAATGAATGAATACGCGGCCCAGGCGCCTTCTAGCAAACACTGCCGTGCTGTCTCAGCGCCACCTTGTGGCGGGAGCGAGGAACGGCGGGTCCCTACACAGAAGCCCCTTTTCTTTCTTTCGTTAATTAATTAATCAATTAATTAATCAGTCCATCAATTAATTAATCCCTCCCTCCCTCCCTCCCTCCCTCCATTCGTATAGCCCCACGTGGGACAACCTGATTCCCCTGTGTTTACCCCAGCGCTTAGAACAGTGCTCTGCACATAGTAAGCGCTTAACAAATACATTATTATTTATGGAGCGCTTCCTGGGCACAGAGCACCGTACTAAGCACTTGGGAGGATCCCATTCAGCAACGATCAATTCATCAATTCATTCATTCATCAATTCATTCATCGATTCATTCACTCATAATAATAATGTGGGTGTTTGTTAAGCGCTTCCTAGGTGCCGAGCACTGTTCTAAGCGCTGGGGGAGAGACAGGGTCATCGGGTGGTCCCCCGTGGGGCTCACGGGCTTCATCCCCATTTGACAGAGGAGGCGACTGAGGCACAGAGAAGTTACATCCCTCCATCCATCCCTCCATCCTTCCATTCATTCAATCGTATTTATTGAGCGCTTACTATGTGCAGAGCACTGTACTGAGCGCTTGGAACGGACGATTCGGCAACAGATAGAGACCAGCCCTGCCCAAGGACGGGCTCACAGTCTCCTCCATCCATCCCTCCATCCCTCTTTTCATCCATCCATTCGTACTTATTGAGCGCTTCCTGGGTACAGGGCACTGTACTAAGCACCTGGGAGAATGCAATTCAGCAACAGAGATAATCCCTGCCCACACTGGCCTCACCGACCGGAGTGAGTGTGTGTGTTGGGGCACAGGCACCCAAAACAGTCATTCAAGGGTATTTATTGAGCGCTTCCTCTGGGCAGAGCACTGTCCTAAGCGCTGGGGAGAGTCCACTACGACAAGAAACAGCCACCTCCCTGCCCACAACGAGCTGTCGGTCTAGAGGGGGAGACTGACAGGAATCCAGATGGATAAATAAATAGATAAATAAATATTTTTCCTTTACGGTGTGTGTTAAGCGCCTACTCTGTACCGGGCCCTGTACTAAGCGCTGGGGTGGAGACAAACCAATCGGGTTGGATCCAAGCCCTGTCCCACGTGGAGCTCCCGGTCTCCATCCCCATTTTACAGAGGAGGGAAACTGAGGCATAAGCTTCCTCCATCCTCCCTCCTCTCATTCCCTCAATTTCCCAATTTACTGTTTTCTCTTTCTCCGTGTCTCTCTTTCTCTCTCAATTTCTCTCGCTGTCTCTGTCTCTCTGTCTCTTTCTTTCTGTCTCTCTCTGTCTCTGCCCCTCTCTCTCTGTCTCTCTGCCCCCTTTTTCTCTGTCTCTTTATCTCTTTCCCTCTCCGTCTCTCTTTCCCTCCTCTCTGTCTCTCTCCCTGTCTCTCTGTCTCTGTCTCCCTCTCTTTGTCTCTCCCTGTGTCTCTGTGTGTTTCTCTCTCTCTGTCTCTCTCCCTCTCTTTTTCTCTCTGCCCTCTATCTCTCTCTGTCTCTGTCTCTCTCTGCCTCTCTGTCTCTCTGTCTCTGTCTCCCCCTCTTTCACTCTCCCTGTCGGTCACTTTCTCTCTTTCTCTCCCTGTCTCTCTCTCTCCCTTTTTCTCCCTCTTCCTCGGTCTCTTTCATTCTCTGTCTCTCTTTCCCTCCCTCTTTCTCTCCCTCTCTCTCTGTCTCCCTCTCTGTCTCTTTCTTTCTGTCTCTCTCTCTCTCTCCTCTCTTTCTCTCTCTCTGTTTCTCTCCCCGTCTCTGTCTCCCTCTCTTTGTCTCTTTCACTCTCTCTGTCTCCCTCTCTGTCTCTTTCTTCCTGTCTCTCTCTCTCTCCTCTCTTTCTCTCTCTCTGTTTCTCTCCCTGTCTCTCTGTCTTTCTCTCTCCCCCATCTCTCTCTCTCCCTCTGTCTCTCTTTCACTCTCCCTGTCTCTGTCTCCCTCTCTTTCGCTCTCTCTGTCTCTTTGTCTCCCTCTCTGTCTCTCCCTGTCTCTGTCTCTTTCTCCCTTTCACTCTCTATCTGACTCTCTCTTCTCTCTGTCTCTGTCTGTCTCTTTCTCCCTTTCACTCTCTATCTCTTTCTGTCTCTTTGTCTTCCTGTCTCTCTCTTGCTCTCTTTCTCCCTTTCACTCTCTCTCTCTACTCTCCCTGTCTCTCTGTCTCTCTGTCTCCCTCTCTTTCTCTCTCCCTCTCCCTCTGTCTCTCTCCCTCTTCCTGTCTCTGTCTCCCTCTCTTTCTCTCTCTTCCTCTCTCTCTCTCTCTCTTCCTCTCTTTCTTTCTCTCGGATTCTCTTTCTCTCCCTGTCTCCCTGTCTCTGTCTCCCTCTCTTTCTCTCTATGTCTCTCTTCTCTGTCTCTCTTTCTTCCCTTCACTCTCTGTCTCTTCTCTCCCTGTCTGTCTCTGTCTCCATTTCTTCGTTTCTTTCACTCTCCCATCACTGTCTCTCTCTGTCTCTTTCTCTCCCTGTCTCTCTGTCTCACTCTCCCGTCTCTCCCTGTCTCTCTCACTCTCTTTCTCCCTTCCCTCTTTATTTGTCTCTCTCTTCTCTCCCTGTCTCTTTCACTCTCTCTGTCTCTGTGTCCCTCTCTTTCTCTCTCTCTCTTTCTCTCTCTCCCTGTCTCTCTGTCTCCCTCTCTGTCTCTTTCCCTGTCTCTCTGTCTCACTCTGTCTCTCTCTCCCTGTCTCTCTCGCTCTCTTTCTTCCTTTCACTCTCTGTCTCTTCTCTGTCTGTCTCTGTTTCCCTCTCCCTCTGTCTCTCTTTCTTTGTTTCTTTCACTCTCCCATCTCTGTCTCTCTCTGTCTCTTTCTCTCCCTGTCTCTCTGTCTCACTCTCTGTCTCACTCTCTGTCTCTCTCCCTGTCTCTCTCCCTTTCACTCTCTATTTGTCTCTCTCTTCTCTCTCTGTCTCTTTCACTCTCCCTGTCTCTGTCTCCCTTTCTTTCTCTCTCTGTCTCCTGTCTCCCCCTCTTTCTCTCTTTCACTCTCTTTCTCTCTCTGTCTCCCTCTCTGTCTCTGTCTCTGTCTTTCTCTCCCTGTCTCTTGTCTCCCTCTCTATCTCTCTTTCACTCTCCCTGTCTCACTCTGTCTCTCTCCCTGTCTCTCTATCTCTCTCTCTGTCTCGCTCTCCCTGTCTCTCGCTCTCTTTCTCCCTTTCACTTTCTGTCTCTCTCTTCTCTCCCTGTCTCTCTCTCTTTCTCTCTGTCTCTCCCTCTGTCTCTCTCACTCTCCCTGTCTCTGTCTCCCTCTCTTTCACTCTTTCTCTCTCTGTCTCTCTCCCTGTCTCTGTGTCTCTCTCTGTCTCTGTCTCTCCCTGTCTTTCTCTCGCTCTCTTTCTCCCTTTCACTCTGTCTCTGTCTCCCTCTCTTTCTCTCTCTGTCTCTGTCTTTCTCTCCCTGTCTCTGTCTCCCTCTCCCTCTTTCTGTCTCTCTCTGTCTCTTTCTCTCCCTGTCTCTCTGTCTCTCCCTGTCTCTCTCTCTCGCTGTCTTTCTCCCTTTCACTCTCTGTCTCTCTCTTCTCTCCCTGTCTCTCTGTCTCCGTCTCCCTCTCTTTCTCTCCCTGTCTCTGTCTCCCTCTCTTTCTCCCTTCCCCCCTCTCTGTCTCTCTCCCTGTCTCTCTGCCTGCATCTCTCTGTCTCTGTCTCCCTGCCGGGCCCAGGATCAAGGAGGAATGGGACGTGGCACGAGAACTGAGGAATCGGGGCCCCCACGGGGCTGCCGGTGCCCAGAACGTCCTGTTCATAGCCGGCGGCGGAGACAAGTTGTCATCCGGGGATGATCAGTACAGCCTCCCCGGCCCCGGCCTTGGGCCCGCTCGGGACAGAGACCGGAGCAAATTCGTCTTCGAACTAACCGGCGAGCAGTGGACGGTAGGTGGTTTTCTTTTACGGCCGTCCTTAGGCGCTTACTCGGTGCCAGACACTGTACTAAGCGCTGGGGGAGATACTAGATAGTCAGGCTGGACCCAGTCCCTGTCCCCCACGGGGCTCACCGTCTCCATCCCCATTTTACAGAGGAAGGAACTGAGGCCCAGAGAAGGGAAGTGACTTTCTGCTTTTTCATGGCATTGGTTAAGCGCTTACTACGTGCCAGGCACTGTACTAAGCGCTGGGGGAGTTTGGCTGGACCTAATCCCTGTCCCCCACGGGGCTCACCCATTTACCAGAGGAGGGGACTGAGGCACAGGGAAATGCAGTCTCCTTTCTTTAGTATCTGTTAAGCGCTCACCTACTTAAGAACGGTGCTCGGCACTTAGTAAGCGCTTAACGAATATTATTATTACTAGGCACTGTACTAAGCGCTGGGAGAGCTCCAAGCCTATCAAATTGGACCCAGTCCCTGCCCCGGGGGGGGCTCCCCCCTTTAAGCTCCATTTCACAGATGAGGAAACCGAGGCAGGGGGAAGTGCAATGACTCGGCCGAGGTCACGCATGTGGCGGAGCTGGGTTTCGAACCCGGGGCCTTCTGACTTTCCGCTTAAGCCGTGCTGGGCCCATCCCGGCGCTTAGTACAGTGCCCGGCACCGTTATTAATATTATCATTACTATTATTAGTAACCCTTTGGCTCCCTTTGCCTTCCAGGAGTTTCCGGAGGCTCTGAGGAAGCAGGTTCACCTGCGGGAGTGGAACGTGAGGAGCACCTCGATAACCACCATCCCTCCCTACATCGAGAACTTCCTGGACGTCACGGTGCTGACGCTGTCCCAAAACCTGATCAGCCACCTCCCGGCCCAAATCGGTGGGTGACAGCCCGCGGACCTTGGGTTCTAATCCCGCTCTGCCCCTTCGTCTGCTGGGTGACCTTGGACTCCGTCCCTTCCCTTGTCTTAGCGCAAGCAGGGCGGCCAGCGGAAAGAGGCCGGGGCTGGGAGTCAGAGGACTGGGTTCTAATCGTTACAAAGTAATGTAAATTCATTACAAAGTTGGACACTCATTCATTCATTCATTCATTCATTTTCATTCGTGGTATTTATTGAGCGCTTCCGGGTGCCGAACACTGTACTAAGCGCTGGGGAGAGGGCGATATCACAGTAAACAGCCCCATTTCTGCCCTAAACGAGCTGATAGTCTAGAGGGAGAGACAGGAATAGGAAGAAATTCAGTACAGAGTGGGACATTCATTCATTCATTCAGTGATATTATTGACGCTTTCCGGGTGCCCGAACACTGTACTAAGCGCTGGGGAGAGGACGAACAGAATGATAAAGAGACCCATTTCCTGCCCACAACGAGCTGACAGTCAAGAACAGTGTCAAACCACTCACTTGTCCCTCGAGCTCGTCTATCCC